>NC_056737.1:511754320-511799320 GCF_019279795.1 Protopterus annectens | reverse complement strand
TGACATTACTTTAAAGAGCCTCTTAATGGCATCTGCCTCACATGCACCATGTAACACTATACAGCCCATACCAGTCATCCGTATAGATGTATATGGAATATCCTGATGATTGCAACCTATATGTGGTCTGTGTCCCCTAACGATGAGCATTCCTGTTATATCATTGCCAAATATGTCACAGTTACAGTAGCGACACTCATGCCAGCATCAAACATCGTACCTGACTGACACATCATGCTCATACAAAGTCTGTCACTTGTCCAGGTTTGTAGGAGCAGTAGATGAGACAAGTCACTATTTCTGGTGGATTATCCTTCCATCCATGAAGGCATTCCCAAGATTAGTTGTTGTAAGAGGTTGTGTGTTTTGTCCCAGGCATATAATCTATGTGGAGCATCATGTGTATGTAGCACTATAGTACATACAAGTGGATATGTAGGGTCACTAATATGTCTATTGGCAACTGTGTATGTGTTTCTGTATGCACAGCCCCTGTGGCTGTCTTTATTGTGTGTATGTGATGGCTATACCAGTTTGTGTGCATCTTCCACCTTGTGAACTCCCTGACTGCCAACCTAGTTTCAGCCCATACAGATGTCATCCATCATACAAGCACAGTTACACAGTTTCTAACACCAACCCACTGTGGTGCATGCAATGTGTGCATTGTACATAAATAGATGGGTAGGTCATCCTCTCTGTGATATGTCAACTTCATGTGCATGTGTGTTTCAATGCATGTCCCCTTGAAGCAATGTGTGTGTGTGTGTGTGTGTGTGTGTGTGTGTGTGTGTGTGTGTGTGTGTGTGTGTGTGTGTGTGTGTGTGTGTGTGTGTGTCCGATGGCTATCATGTTAAGGGCCTCTAAACTCACCACTGCAAATCCTAACAGCCCCTGCAATTATCACCCACTTGAATAGTAGTGGCAGACACTGCAACACTGCATTACATCTGGCTATTTGTGTTATGTATCTAGCTCTATCATTCATAAGACTGTTCAGGTAGGGGCTGTGCATAGCCCTTCAACAGCTGCCCCATGTGCAGGACTATGACTCTGTGTGCACTACCAGCATGAGAGGCCAGACATGCATATGAGTTAGCAGACACACATGCTAGTGATTGTCAGGTTAGACTAACACAGGCTGACCTGTTTCAGGAATACATACCTGAAAACTGTCATACACAGTACCAGGCATACCCTCATCAACTGCATGAATGTTGAGTGGATGGGACAGAAATGGCAGGGGTAACAGGTGCTGATAGGTGAATCTGTTGGAGTTAAAGTAATGGCTAAGCTTGTGAGGAACCTAGAGCCAGTACTCAAGTAACTTCCTCTGTATGTGTGAGCCTGTGGTACTACAAAACATCCAAGTGACATGCATGAAGGCTAACTGGCTGTGTCAAGGGTATGTCTGCAAGGTCACACTGTCTGCCACAATTGTCCCTTACACACTGTTGCATGTAAACACACCTGGTAAACATGTACATATACAGCTGAACTTGGCTATGAAAAGGTCACTGCATTTCCATTCCGCCATACTCATCATTGCTACTGTCAGAGCAGGCCCATAGCCTGCAGACACACAGACACCTGGAACACAAACAGAATACAATACGTGAAACTACAGTCAGTCAGCAGTGCTAACAGCAATAATGCATCATAGCTAAAAGGGTACATACACCTTGACGTGTACCCATAACTATTGCCAGCAGAATGTACCCTACACAGCATTACATTACTACACTCTACTATATTCACCTTTTGCATTAGATCCATATGAGCATGTCCCTGCATCGATGGTATGGATATCAGGGATGTGGCACAAGTATCATCACATGCACAGGGTGTGGTGTGAGATTGCCAGAGGCCTAAGCTGGGCCATATGGTTGAAATCATGTGTGTGTGTGTGTGTGTGTGTGTGTGTGTGTGTGTGTGTGTGTCCGATGGCTCTATCATGTTAGGGGCCTCTAAACCTACCACTGCAAATCCTAACAGCCCCTGCAATTGTCACCCACTTGAATAGTAGTGGCAGACACTGCAACACTGCATTACCTCTGGCTATTTGTGTTATGTATCTAGCTCTATCATTCATAAGACTGTGCAGGTAGGGGCTGTGCATAGCCCTTCAACAGCTGCCCCATGTGCAGGACTATGACTCTGTGTGCACTACCAGCATGAGAGGCCAGACATGCATATGAGTTAGCAGACACACATGCTAGTGATTGTCAGGTTAGACTAACACAGGCTGACCTGTTTCAGGAATACATACCTGAAAACTGTCATACACAGTACCAGGCATACCCTCATCAACTGCATGAAGGTTGAGTGGATGGGACAGAAATGGCAGGGGTAACAGGTGCTGATAGGTGAATCTTTTGCAGTTAAAGTAATGGCTAAGCTTGTGAGGAACCTGGTGCCAGTACTCAAGTATCTTCCTCTGTATGTGTGAGCCTGTGGTACTACAAAACATCCACGTGACATGTATGAAGGCTAACTGGCTGTGTCAAGGAAGTGTCTGCAAGGTCACACTGTCTGCCACAATTGTCCCTCACACACTGTTGCATGTAAACACACCTGGTAAACATGTACATATACAGCTGTACTTGGCTATGAAAAGGTCACTGTGTTTCCATTCCTCCATACTCATCATTGCTACTGTCAGAGCAGGCCCACAGCCTGCAGACACACAGACACCTGGAACACAAACAGAATACAATACGTGAAACTACAGTCAGTCAGCAGTGCTAACAGCAATAATGCATCATAGCTAAAAGGGTACATACACCTTGACGTGTACCCATAACTATTGCCAGCAGAATGTACCCTACACAGCATTACATTACTACACTCTACTATATTCACCTTTTGCATTAGATCTATATGAGCATGTCCCTGCATCGATGGTATGGATATCAGGGATGTGGCACAAGTATCATCACATGCACAGGGTGTGGTGTGAGATTGCCAGAGGCCTAAGCTGGGCCATATGGTTGAAATCATGTGTGTGTGTGTGTGTGTGTGTGTGTGTGTGTGTGTGTGTGTGTGTGTGCGCGTGTGTGTGTGCGTGCGTGTGTGTATGTGTGTGTGTGTGTGTGTGTGTGTGTGTGTGTGTGTGTGTGTGTGTGTGTGTGTGTGTGTGCATGTGTGTCTGGAGAGGTGGTGTTCAACTGGGCTATGCAGAGGAGCTGTGCATGTCTGGTGGTGACCGGCCTGTGATAAAGATGAGTGAGTGTTTGTATGCACACGATCAAGCCATGTGGATGCAAGAGACAGGGTATGTTGGACAGCCGTGGACCATACATGGCAGGATGTACTGTTCACCGTCTCCCACCAGGGACGTGGGAACTGGTTCTGCCAAGAGTCTCACTGGCACTACCAGGCCCAAGGACAGATGCAGTACTACTCCCCGATGGTGACTGCTGTCTGCCGGATCCGCATCCCGGACAGGACTTGACAGGCCCACGTGCCTATGGCCTGCTCCGGTATGGTGTGGAGAGCAGCTTCCCTTCAGTAGTGCTGCTGGTACTGCCACTACGGGACTGTGAATGTGCACAGCCACATGGGCACTCAGCTAATCATGTTGCTGACCTATGTCCACCTGGCTGATGCCCTACTCCCACCACATGCTCAAGCACAGACATTGCATGGTCGAACAGTGACAATATCTCACCCTATCATCTATCCATGACATCAGCAAAATGATGTATGGCATCACAAATGCCATTGTGGTCATCACGCATGGCAGGAAGCACTGCATTCATGACCCTGAGCATCTGTCTGGTGTTGTGGTCAGTACGTGCCTGTGCCTCCATGATGGACTGTAACATACATCTGGTGACACCTGCTTTGATACTTGCGACAGGGGCTTGATGGGCAGCAGTCCTCCATTAAGCATCTCTGTCCATCTGCCTATGTGTCAACTTGCCTGCTCTCTGGCTATGGCTAGTGTTGACACTCACACTTCCCATAGTCACCACACTAGCCTGTTCCATGTCAACACCCTCCAACTGTCTATTATCTGTGGCTGCTGGGGACTGGGTATATGTGGGCATACTGACTGTGTGTGGGGACATTGTGGGTGAAAGTGGGATACCAACCGATGTCACAGATTCAGAATTGACAACCCCACCTGTGCCTCACTATGACCACCGTCACCATGAGAGTCTGCTAAGACACTGACATCAGATTGTGAGGGGGAGAGACACCAACCCCCATGTTTACCTGTCAGGGGAAGACAACATATATAAATCAATAGCCTGAAGTATTATGTGTGCTGATACACAGCTTTGCCACATATGGGTCCTACAGGCCAGACCTTATGGTAGTTCTGACTACCACACTCCATCTCTTTAACAGCTACTATAAGGACCTCAACAAAGGGTGACAAATCCTACTGTGTGATGGGCCTATCAGCAGAATGTTAAGTGTGACCAAGACCAAGGCTATTGGAGTGAGCTATACAGTATCACCAACTGCATATGCAAGTACTGTAAGAGCTGACTTACTGCTATACAGGCCAGACACAATGACAAGGTTTATCGATATGTGATAATAACAAAAGAAGGAACAAGAGAATACTCTATCACTTCAGTACCTACACAGTTCAAACTCAAAGGGATTCATTTCAGACAACATTGCAGGACAGTCTGCAGTACATACAGGAAACATGTAAAGTACTAGTTGCATAGGTTCATAAGATGATACCAGGCTATTGGCCCGGATGCCCTCATAAGCCTAGCCCAGAACTTTGCCCATGTCCCTTCAAAGCCAGCACCTGTTTCTCCTGTCCAGCTGGGACACAAGCAGGATCCCAGGGGTGTCTTTTCCATTTCCCATGCAGTCATCCAGCTTCTTCTTCAAGAGGGCCATACTTGTACACTGCTAGACATGGGGAGGGAGTGTGTTTTACAGACAGTGTATTGTGTGGAACCCTACACTATCCCAACAACAAGTGTGATACATGTCACAGACCAGGTGAGAGCCTTGCATGGTTGTTGTTTGAGTGGGGTTTGTCTTACAGATATGCAGGAACTCCATCAAGGCTGGTTTGGACATAGCCTTGTATGCCAGACACAGGTCGCCTATGATCAGTCTGCATGAGACTTAGTACAGGGACAGGGCTTTCAGCCTATCTGTATAGGATAGGTGTTGCAGACCTTGGATTTGCCTGGTCATGAATCTCTGTGGTCTCTGAAACTGCTGCATTTGCTTGGCAAGGTACATGCCAAAGGAGCCATTGTACTCCATAATGCATCTGATAAGGGTGGAGTAGAGGAATGTTGTGGGTTCCTGGTTCCTGGATGACATACCCATATGTGTGAGGTGGGCCACATGGTGGGAAACTGTCAGGTTGCTACCAACTTTGGTGCACAAGTCACCTCACACCTGATTGCATGCTCAGTACATTGTTATTACTGTCATAATTAGTGTGGATGACATCTACCATAACAGGGAAAATGATGCATCTCCTGGCATTCAGTTTGAGGCAATGCTTCTGGCACCAGTCATTCATTTGGGTAACGGCCTCATGGAGAATGCTCACATCAGTAGGGGAATGTAAGACAGTGGCCAGCTTGCCATCATCTGTAAACCTGATAAGCCACAGACCACTGGTTTTGTCTTGTACGTCAGAAACGTATATCTCAAACAGTAGAGGCCCCCAGACCGATCCTTGGGATACACCGCTCTGTAAGAGTCTACTACTAATATAGGTGGCTTCCACTACTTTGACCGAGTGGGTATTATCATTGAGCCAGGTAGCTACCCATCTGGTAACATGCAGGTTGAAGCCTAGCTGTGTAGGCTTATGTATCATGGCCACCTGGGGATTATTGTGAGAGATTTGGGCTAGGTGAACGTAGGTAGTATGCACTGTCTTCCTCTCGTCCTTGTGTTTGTTGATTGCTTCAAAGAAGTCAACCAGGTTTAACAGGCCTGATCTCCCTTTGACAATATCACACTATGTGGGCTCAAGCATTTTGAGGTTGTTGATGCCCCTGTTTATAAGGTCCTTGATATTGCCTTCCATGCCCTTGCAGATTAGGCTAGTAAGGCTGATGTGCATATGATTGGCTGGCTCAGTGGATTGCTCTATCTTTGTGTATAGGGATGACAGTGGCTGTCCTCTGTGCAGATGCAATGACACTGGTACTCCGGCTTTGGTTGACTACAGTGTGTAATGGAGCTGAGAGCTTATCCCTGAGTTCATTTGGATGCAGCCAAGGATGATATCAGGCCTATGGAGACTTCCATGTGTTGCCTTTGAGAAGGCATTACGGACCTGCTTATTGATAATGAGGGGAGGGGGCCAGGTGCTGTGCATCTCCATGTATACCGATGGGGGGACAGAGGGGTGATGTTTACACTTAACCTGTCTGCAGCAGGTTAGCTATATCTATGTCGTATGTGTATGTGGTGTTATTGACCACCACTACAGAGCAGATTTGAGTGTTGCCTCTGGGTTTGCAGACATATGTGTGGAAGGCCTAGTGATTGGTCTTGGTAGATGTGTCCAATTTGCCCTAAAAGTTAGCCTTAGGGTAATTCACCTGTGACCTTATTTGCTTGTTCAGACCAAGGTGACATTGCCTCCAATTAGGCACCTGCTCCTTCTTGGCCCTGTCCAGCAATTATTTCCACCTATTATGGTATTTGTGTATTGTAGCTGTCCACCACAGAGGTTTACCCTACCTTGTGGGAGATGATTTTGTCCTGTCAGGAATTGCTGAATCCATGCAGCTTTGTAGGTGCTCACATAGTGTTGTGGTATAGGCTTGGACACTACTGCTAGTTCCAACAGACTGACTAGTGGCTGTAAATCTACTTATACCTGCTCTGAGGAGATTTATAGTCAGTTTTGGAAAGTGTTTTGTTTGACGCTGATGAGGGGGGGGGGCAGGGGAGATGGTGACATCAACAGTGATGGCTATGTGGTCAGATCTTACCAAGGAGGATGACACTGTAGGAGTGCTACAGTGGCTATTCATGTTGGTTAGGACTAGGTACAGGATATTTCCACCTGTTGTAGGAGTGTTGACCAACTGATCCAATGCACTGGCATTGACAAAGCCAAGGAATCTCTCTGCATTCATGTTCATTTAGAATAGGTCATGCACACTATGGTTGGGTAGTTAAAGTCACCAAGGAGGAGGGTAGATGGTTGAATCTCGATAGATTCAAGCAAGTCCAGATAGGTGTAGTGGATGTCCAGATTCATGGTTGGAGGTCTGTAGCTAGCTATGATTTTTTTTTTCACATAGAAATTTTATAGATTTTGCAATACATATATATCACAAATAATTGCAGTTTAACAATGAACAGTAATACAGGAGAGAACATAAAACTACTAACTATATACAATATGTACAATTGTGCTGCTTAAGAATAATATGACCCCGAGAGTATGAAAACTCTAGATGAGAAAAGGTAAGTACTATAACTGAACACAATGCATTACCCTTGATTCAAAGCTTATAGAACAGATAGAGGAGAAGACTTAATACTTATCTTGAGCCACCGTACAACCGTAAGGAGAAAGGAGGGAAAAAGAAAGAATTAAATAATAATATAGAGGAAGAGCATTTAGTAGTGATGTACTACCTTAGTTTATAAGTACTTAGTTGTCAGTCAAGTGCTCGAATATGGTATTCCAGAATTTCTGGTAATAGGCATGCTTGTGGGAGTTTGTTCTTAAATGTTTGTGTGAAGTAATGTATTTAATAGCCAAACACCTAAACTCTCTCCAGGACATCTTAGTATGATCTAGCCAATGTTTGGTAATGTAGAATTTAACTAATAAACAAAGTGTTATTAAGATATGCAATCTTAATTTTTATATTTTAAGATTAGTAACATGTAGCAATGCCATCTCCCATGAGAGGGTTGATTTATGGTACCCCATCTTGTCAAGTCTAACCTTGAGAGCGCACCAAATACTGTGGGAGTATCTACAAAACCATATTATATGTAGGATGTCAGCATGGGGATGAGAGCGGCAGGGGCATGCAGTAGACACATTTGGGTTAAATTTGTTTAAGTGGACTGGAGTGAAATATGTTATTGGTAATCATAAATTGTGTATAAGTAAGCTTTTTAAATGGGGAAAACATAAGTGTGGATTTAATAGCTGATAGCTCTTGCTCTACTAGTAGGTTCGACCCTTGTTTATTCCAGTAGTCCACGCATACAATTTTATATTGATATAGAATTGTGTTTATGAGTTTATAAGAGAGGGACAGCATATTCGTCTTGCTGGCTAAGCTTTGCAACAGCTTGGCAACCTGGTTGAAGTCAGACTCAACAATGGTGTGGTCTTGAAGCAGAGATGAAATAATTTCCCTTATTTGCCTCAGAATTATGATGTATTTTTTAGATAAATTTAGGATATATTGTGTTAGCGATGAGTTTCTAGGCTTATGAATATCCCATAGTGTGTATTCTTTTATTAGAGGGTAGTCGACCAGATTGATCATGCTACAGTTCAATTTGAGATTCGGGTTTAGGTGAATGGGTTGGTTAAAGTCACGAGGAGGAGGGTAGATGGTTGAATCTTGACAAATTCAAGCAAGTCCACATAGGTGTAGTGGGTATCCAGATTCATGGTTGGAGGTTTGTAGCTAGCTATGATTTTTTTTTTTCAAATAGAAATTTTATTGATTTTGCAATACATATACATCACAAATAATTGCAGTTTAACAATGAACAGTACTACAGGAGAGAACATATAACTACTAACTATATACAATATGTACAATCGTGATGCTTAAGAATAATATGACCCCGGGAGTAAACCTAATGAAAATTCTAGATGAGAAAAGGTAAGTACTATAACTGAACACAATGTATTACCCTTAATTCAAAGCTTATAGAACAGATAGAGGAGAAGACTTAATACTTATCTTGAGCCACCGTACAATCGGGGTAAGGAGATAGGAGGGAAAAAGAAAGAATTAAATAATAATATAGAGGAAGAGCATTTAGTAGTGATGTACTACCTTAGTTTATAAGTACTTAGTTGTCAGTCAAGTGCTCGAATATGGTATTCCAGAATTTCTGGTAATAGGCATGCTTGTGGGAGTTTGTTATTAAACGTTTTTGTGAAGTAATGTATTTAATAGCCAAACACCTAAACTCTCTCCAGGACATCTTAGTATGATCTAGCCAATGTTTGGTAATGTAGAATTTAACTAATAAACAAAGTGTTATTAAGATATGCAATCTTAATTTTGATATTTTAAGATTAGTAACATGTAGCAATGCCATCTCTCACAAGAGGGTTGATTTATGGTACTCCATCTTGTCAAGTCTAACCTTGAGAGAGCACCAAATACTGTGGGAGTATCTACAAAACCATATTATATGTAGGATGTTAGCATGGGGATGAGAGTGGCAGAGGCATGCAGTAGACACATTCGGGTTACATTTGTTTAAGTGGACTGGAGTGAAATATAAGTTATTGGTAATCATAAATTGTGTATAAGTAAGCTTTTTAAATGGGGAAAACATAAGTGTGGATTTAATAGCTGATAGCTCTTGCTCTACTAGTAGGTTCGACCCTTGTTTATTCCAGTAGTCCACGTATACAATTTTATCTTGATATAGAATTGTGTTTATAAGTTTATAAGAGAGGGAGAGCATATTCTTCTTGCTGGCTAACTTTGCAACAGCTTGGCAACCTGGTTGAAGTCAGACTCAACAATGGTGTAGTCTTGAAGCAGAGATGCAATAATTTCCCTTATTTGCCTCAGAATTATTATGTATTTTTTAGATAAATTTAGGATGTATTCTGCTAGCGATGAGTTTCTATGCTTATGAATAACCCATAGTGTGTATTCTTTTATTAGAGGGTAGTCGACCAGATTGATCATGCTACAGTTCAATTTGAGATTCGGATTTAGGTGAATGGGTTGGAATAGGAGGAGAGCTCTTTCTAGTTTCAAGAGTTTAAATATCTCTTGGAAAGATTTGATTTTAACCTTTAGGATATGATGGAGCTTCAGATTCTTAAGAGTTAATGGGCCTTAGTCGAGGAGAGCTTTGGGGTTAAAATTATTATTCAGGGCATGATTATGCCTCATTTTTACCCAAAGGGGAGTCCATATTACATAGTTTGGATGGTAGTTGGCAATTGTAATTAATCTATTGGCTTGCTGTAAAGTTGAAGGTTAGGCATATCTAGGCCTCCCCATCTTTTGGAAAGGTAAGTCTTTGATGTGACACTCTAACCGATTTTGGGTGCCATATGAACTTCGCAAAGGCTTTGTGAATTTTAGTGAAAAAAGGATTGGGAATGGAGGAGAGAGATGCATGGATGTGATAGAGAAGCTTTGGGATGATGTTCATTTTAATAATAGATGTTTTAGATAACATAGGAAATTTCATCTGTTGCCATTTAGACATGTCTTGTGAAAGTGTTGCCCACACTTTAGTTAAATTGGAATGCAATGTGGAGGAAGAAGAGTGGTCGTAGTAGATCCCTAAATATTTGAAGGAGTATACTATGTGGAAGGGTGAGTCTGGAAAGAGATTTTGCCTATGAGCTGAAGGATTGATCGGGGAAAATATAGGATTTGTTTGGGTTAATTTTGTAGTCCGAGATATGTGCAAAGGTATTTAAGGTAGTGACTAATTTCTTGGTATCCAACAAGAGATGTTTGAAATATAAATTCAGGTCATCTGCAAATGCGGTCAAGCTGGTCCTGGTATGTAGTATTTTGGGAATTGAGTGGTGTGTTTTTTGTAATATGGATAAGAAGAAAGGTTCTAGATATAAGTTGAAAAGAAGAGGGGAGAGAGGGCACACTTGTCTGGTGCCATTTGAGATTTTTATCGGTTGAGAGTATTGCTTATTGATATATAGACATATGTAAGAGCTATTGTATAAAATTTTGATAGTATTGATGAACTCAGGGGGTATATAAAAGTAGGATAGCACTGTAAACAGAAGGTTCCAGTTGACCCTAACAAATGCCTTACACGCATCCAGTATCATTGCATATCTTGGATTTTTATCCTTCTTGGTAAGGTTAATCATGGTTTCCATAGCCAGTGTATTGTCCTAGGTGTGTCTGTTGGACATGAAACCTGCTTGTTCTTATTAAGGAAGGGATTACTTTTTTAAGTCTTTTGGCTAATATGGATGATAGAATTTTAATGTCAACGTTCATTAGGGAAATTGGCCTGTAGTTATTAAGGTTTGATTTATCCAGGCTATTTTTAGGGATTAGTATGGTGTTTGAGTGGTTAATGTAAAGGTCTGATATACCGTTGAGGGATATAATGTTAAATAGCTTAAGTAGAATTGGAGCTAAATTATCTTTAAAGTTTTTATAGAAATCCAGAGAGTATCGATCTGGACCTGGAGCTTTCCCTAGTTTAAGGTTGCCGATGGCATTTATAACTTCTTGTTTAGGCAGTGGGGCAGATAGGATTACTTTCTGATCTTCATTTAGGTTTAGGTATGTGATATTATTGAGACAGTCTTTTATCTCTGTGATTGGGGTTTGGTGATTGTTACTAGCATAGATATCTGAATATACTTGACAAAATAAATGAATAATTTAAGTGTCTGATTTATAAAGTGTATCTTAATGATAGATAAGGGCTATTCTGGGTGATTCATGTTTATTTTCAATTAGCCTAGCTAGTGCTTTGGAAGGGGTTTGAATCCATTCAGAGTATTTTGTATAGGGAGTAGTTTGATTGGTGGAGGTCAAATAGTTCCCTTTGCTTATCTGTCATTTTATTTTCCATTGCTAAAGTATAATTTACTTGAAGCTTATCATCTAGTTTACTAATCTCAGATATTAGGCAATTCTCTTTTTCTTTTCTCTTTTTTAAGGTATGTAGAGTTTTGGATAAATATTCCTCTAAGTACAGCTTTACACGCTTCCCTTTGGACATCATATGGGATACCAGTGTCACCAGGGTCAGTGTTAAATTCTGTTAGAACACTGGCTATCTCCTCAGTAACTGCTGAGTTATGTAAAACATTGTTATTGAGAGACCAGTTAAAACCTTTATTTAGTAAAGATGTGTTATGTGCAAAGTTTATCGTTAAAGCATAGGGTCATAGATTCATAGGTTGGTACTAGGCTATCAGCCCTAGGGCCTATACAAGCCTAGCCATAACAATTCCCTGGCTATTTCTTCCCACACTATTTACTTCCCTGGACCCCTGTCTAGCAGGGTGACTGACATGATCGCCAGGGTGAATTTCCTTTCTCCCATCCAATCGTCAAGGTTCCTTTTGAAGAGGGCCAAAGAAGCACTCTGCTTGACATGTATGGGCAATCTTTTCCAGAGTCTGAGGAGTCTCTGGGTCAGGAACCTATCCCTCCAGCATATTTTTTTTTTATTGTGATGACAAGGTTTAGATCCCTGGAGTGTGTGGCTCTGAGGGATTGGGATTTCTTTAAGTGTAGCATGTCCAACAGCTCTGGGTTTGACATGGCCTTGTATGTTAAGCAGAGATCGCCTCTGAGTAGACAATATGCGACAGAGTATAGCTGGAGTTTTTTAAGGCAGTCAGCATAGGGCATCTGCTTTAGGCCTGTGATTCTTTTAGTGAGGTATTTCTGCGGCCTTTCCAGTTGTTGCAGATGTCTTGAGAGGTACATACCAAATGGTGCATTGTATTCTATAATGGGTCTAATGAGGGATGAGAACAGTGGGACAATGACCTCCTTTTTTCTGGATGAAAAGCCCTTAGTGATGAGGTGTGCCACATAGAAGGATTTTCTGACTGTTGTGGCAATGTGGTTATCGAAGGTGAGACCACTGTCCACCTGTGTCCCTAAGTCTCTTATCACACTTTTGGTGTTTAGTGTACTGCCACCTATATGGTAATTCAAGGATACATGTTTTTTTCCCAAAGGGGATAACTATACATTTCTTGGCATTGAGCTTGAGCCCATGGCTCTGGTACCGAGCATCTGTTTCTGTAAGGCCCTTTTGTAGAGTGTCCACATAATTTGGGGATTCAATAATGGTTCCCAGTTTGCAGTCATCTGCGAACTTTGTTAGCCAGAGTCCTTTAGTGTTGGCCTTTAATTCAGAGAAGTAGATGCCAAACAAGAGTGGTCCCAGGACTAAACCCTGAGGTACTCCACTTGTCACTTGTCACTTGTCTGGAGATGGATTTGGAGTCGGCTACTTTTACAGTGTGGGTTCTATCAGTAAGCCAGTTAGCAACCCATTGGGTGACGTAGGGATTAATGCCCAGCTTAGTAAGTTTATCTATGATTCCAGAGTGAAGGATGGTGTCAAAGGCCTTGGCAAGGTCTAGATAGGCTGTGTGGACCACCTTACCCTTGTCCATGGCTCTGGAGACTGATTCGAAGAAGTCAATCAGGTTCAGGAGACAAGATCGGCCCTTCATGAACCCAAACTGGGTGGGGTCCAGTGTTTGAAGGTTGCCAATGTCTTTGTTTATAAGTTCCATGATAATACACTCCATGGCCTTGCAGATAAGGCTTGTCAGACTGATGGGATGGTAGTTTCCGGGATCCTAGGTGGATCCCCCCTTGTGGAGTGGGATAACTGTAGCTCTGCGCCACTCAGTGGGAATAAAACCTGAGGTGAGGCTATGATTAAACATGACACTTAGGTGAGGTGCCAGTTCATATTGTAGTTCATGTAGTACACAGCCCGGGATGTCATCTGGTCCCAATGGATGCTGTATTCTTAGCTTTGGAGAGTGCGTTTTTTACCTGTGTGGCTGTTATTACCGGAATTTGGCAATCTTCCGGTATTGAGATGAGCCATTTAGGAGGTGAGAGGGGGTGAACTTGGCACTGAATCGATCTGCCAGGATATTGGCAATATCCTTGGGATCAGTATATTTAATGCCATTCTGTTTTAGCTCAGAGCAGATCTGCGGATTGCCATTTAGATTCATGACATTGTTATAGAATGCCTTGTGGTTGTCTTTGGAATCATTGGCAATTTTATTTTCCTAACTAAATTTGGAGGATTTTATGAGGGATCTCAGTTTCTTACTGAGGCTGGTAAGGGAGTTTTTTGCATCTTGGGATTTTCCTCTTTTCTGCAACAGTTTCTTCCTTTTGTTGTAAAGTTTGTTTATGGCAGGGGACCACCAGATCGGCTTCCTTTTGTTTGAATGAGAGCATCTTGGTTCTATTTGGGATGGCATGATTCATGCATGAGTGGATGTGCTCATACAGTGCCTTAGTGTAGGATTCAGCAGTTGAACTTTCAGTTCCCGTCTGCATGGGTGTCATGAAGTTTGTCACTTCTGACTTGAGTAGCATGAAGTTGGCTTTAGAGACATTTTTTTATGGAGGTTTCCTTACTGGGGGTGGGGGTGGGATGTGGATGTTAAGGGTGATTAGCTTATGTTCATACCTGACTAACGAGGGGGTGAACGTAGGTGTGGAGCATCGCTTTCCCATGTTGGTAATGACCAGGTATAGGATATTGGAGCCCCTGGTGGGACTATGGATTAGTTGATCCAGGGCGTTGGAATTTATGAATTCTAAGAACCGTTGGGCAAAGGTGTTGGTACATGAGTAGTTTTCCCAGTTAGTTAGGGTAGTTAAAATCACCCAGTATTAGGGTGTTTGGTTCTATCTTAATATTTTCCAGTATGTTTAGAAAGGTGTAGTGAGAATCTTGGGGTATGGTGGGGATCTGTAGCAAGCTACAATTTGGATTGCAGTCTTACCTAGTGTGAGTTGCACCTGGAGAATTTCAGACGCATTGTGTTGGGCAACTAGCCTGGTGGTGTGAATATCCTTGGTGAATATTGGCACTCCTCCACCTTTAGTGTTTCAGTCCTGGTTTGGTGGCTGAAAAGTGTGGTAAGAGTTGTAGCCTGATATTGCAGGGGTGCTCTCTGGACCCTTGAACCAGGTCTCAGTTACTGCACAGATATCGATGTTCTCTATTTTTAGGAGTGCATCGAGAGAGTGCATTTTGAGGTTTAGACTTCTAGCATTGAGTAGCATTACCTTCAGATTTTGCATGCTTGTATCTGTTATGGTGGTGGTTTTGTCCTTTGAACTTTGCCTAAAAAAGGTACTATAGGGATGGCAAGAGCCTTAGCCAGTAACCTGAATTCCAGGGGTGACAGATGCAGACCATCTCTGGCAAAGCATCATGGTCTGTCAATCATGTCGTCCCAGGCAGACAGATACTGGATCCCCTTTGAATGACACCAGAAGCTTAGCCAATTGTTGAAGTCAATCATTTTGTCCTTATATTGTGGTATCATTCTGGGCAAAGGCAGGATGCTACTCAGGGCTAGGGTCATTCCTGCCTGGGCCACATGATCCGAGAGCTCTTATATCTTTGAATGGTCTGAGAAAAATCTGGGTTCAGTTAAATATTTTATTTGCCAGTTTGTTAGTATGCCTGACATTAGAAAGAAATATATGTGTGACCAAGAATTATGGCATCTAGAGAAGTATGTGTAGTTGTTGTTGTTCTGGGTGTCATTTCCAAAGGATATAGGGTCAACCAATCCAGATTCAGAGATTAACTCCATTAAAGCAAGGTAGGCTTGTGTGTTATATGATTTGGATTTGCTAGAGCGGTCAATGTTAGGGTTAATTACTGCATTCCAATCCCCCCAGGATATAAAAATGGTTGGGGAAGTTAAGTAAGATGTTATAGACTTTCAAAATGAAATCCTATTGTCCTGAGCATGGTCCATATAGGTGTAAGAACAATATTGGTTTAGTAAGCAGTGGGGTTAGGCATGTAAAGTAGCACCATCTACCCTCCTGATCTGTACCCTTGTCTAGAATGGTAGGTTTAAATAAGTTTTTAATAACAGTTGCTACCCCTTCAGAGTTACAGCTGTTTCCTGCTGAGATAATGTCTTTTATCCACTTGCTGTTCTTTTCCTTTACCCATTCATCTACCATATGCGATTCTTGAATATAACAGATATCTGCTTCTGCTTTTACCAATATGTGCATTAGAAGATTCCTTTTATTTTTGCCCTGGAACCCTCTAACATTCCAGGAAATTATTTGCCACACCTTATCTATATCTATGGGGGCCTTTGGTTAAGTCATTGATGTTTATGGCGTGACCAAGGATCAAGGAACTATTATGTGGCTCAAGATTAACTCACAAGTTAGGTATGTGTGTAGCAGCTAATAAGAATACAGCACTAAACTCTCTCAAATCTACCCTTGGGCCTATCCACTTAACCCCTATATTTGAGAGAGAGAAAAAGAAAAAAATAGACAAGAAAACATGTCTTTGAAACAATTGGGTAGTTAACAAAAATTGAATAGCTAAATTTACAAATTATGTACATCATTAATTCAATTCCAAACGTTTTCATCAGGTACCCTTCTTAACGTATCCAACTAGCTCTTGACTAAAGGTTCTGCCAGTTATGGTAAATAACCTGTTGCTTAAGTATCAACCCAGCTAAAGTTGTAAAAAAACAATACAAGGGAAACTTATTATGCTTCCGTTATAAATGAGTAACATATAAAGATCTATGCAAGTGTTAATAAAGATATCAAGCAGAACAATATAGCTCTAGGTATATATTGTATATTATTTTTCTTTATCTTTTTCTCTCTCTTCTCCCTCCTTTCTCATTCTTTTTTCCTCTTTAAAAGAAAATAATACAGTTAACAATAAGCTGAACCAATCAAATCACTCACATCGGTTAAGACCTATTATGCTGTCCACATATAATTCACATATAATTTGAAACATAACCCTTCCTTCTTAGCTCTGGCATTTGACTTTTATCCACAGTATTTGTGTTTATATAAACCGTACAAAGTGGAGCAGATCACGCTTTTCCCACTAGAGTGGTTCATTGTAACCTAACTGAATGAAGATCAGCCATTAACTAGATAACTTTGCTATCCAAGGGTTATAAATAGACGTACCTTGTTCACTACCACTTTACTAGGTTGACAATCTTCAGTCGAGTCAACTAATTTGGGTAGAGACAAAGGTGGATAGCACATAATAAGGCATAACACAAGGTTGCAATTAAATGTCAGTTAGGATTCTAATTTCCTGTCTCTATCTCAACAGGGAAATTGCCGCAAAGCGCGATCTTTAACAAAAAGATGAGATTGTATAATTTGATTTGAGGAAGGGCATACCTCATATGCTCACAGCTAGTCCGGTCCTGCATATCAAGAGTAGACCTCACCTTTGCATTTTCCGTGGCATTACACAAGGTACAGTCAATCTTTTTATCCGCTTCTTTCTGCAACCAGGGAGGATCCTGTTTGGGCAGCCAGGCAAGTGATTGCAAAGGAAACATCACTGATTCGTATTGGGCAGGCTGAGCCAGCAGGAAATTCTTACTTTTCTTTTTCCCTTTGTGTTGATGTACTTGACTATTAGGATCATATGCTGTTACCGCTTATGAGTCTCCCTGGCTGCACCACATTGGTGTAATCATTTCTGGGAGCTGAAAATAATAGCGGATTCTACCTTTAACCTAAATTTACCTTATTTTACAGAGTTTAACATGTGGTCGGGTTAAGGTCGGAGTCTTGGGACTGGGAGAACCAAAAACTAGCTTCAGTAAGAGATTTTGAGGTAATCACCATATTCATGCTTCTGGTGCTTTTCCAAAGCATTTCAGAATAATGTGATTTGCTTCCTTGGGTGAAGCCATTGTAAAATTGATGTCATTATGGTAGAAAGACAGAGTGTTTGGAAATCTCATCTGAAACTTAATTTTGCTTTTGATGAGGTCTGCACAATATGGAGAGAGTTTGCAGCACTTTTCTTTAATTTCTTGGGGGAGATCCTGGGAGATAGAGATTATGTAAGTATTCCATGTGTAGTATTTTAGTTTTTTATAAGCAGAGAGGATAGCTTGCACATCTTGGTGATTAAGAAGTTTCACACAGCTGGATCTTGGAGTTGTAGTGTCTTGGTTTTTTTGAAGAGCTCATGTGTGCCCTTTCGATTATGCATTCAGACGGAGGTTCTCTTAGTTGCAGATGGGAGCTGAAGATTTGTTTGAGAGTTGGGAGCAGTTGATTTTGTTCATATTTTTCTGGATGCCAGTCTCTGTTCAGTTTTGAAACTTTGAACATATGATCTTCGATCATATGAAATTCAAAGTTTTGAGCTTGGAAATTCTTTTTTTTTTTTAATTTTTTTACTTGATTTTCAAGAGTATAATTACAATTTTTAACAAGAAAAAACAATGTAATATCAAATTTTTACAAAAACTATATACAAAGTCCAAAATAGATACCAAATCTTCAATAACATTACATTTTGTCTAATAGTTTTTTAAGCTTTATCCAGGCAATTTGTTTATGAGTCATGTTTGAGGAGTGTAACATAGCTGTTTGTAATGCCCTACTACAAATAATCTTAGTAAAAGATATAAATTCCTTAAATGAGAGGTTATTTTTACATTTCCAATTTCGAGTAATAGTTTTTCTTGCTATAGCAAGTAGAGTCCAAAGGAGGTTCCTTTGATTCAGTGGGACATACCTTGGCATTGGTGCATTAAAAAGTATCATACAATCAGAGATCTCGCATCTGTCCAACCACAAAGCTTTAATAAAATTTTTAAACTCAATCCAAAATGTGGTTATTGTTCTGCATTCTAAAAACATATGTGCCCAGTCGGCATCTATTAGCTCCCCACATCTCCAACATCTATTAAAATCTTTCTTGCTTATTCTAGAGGCTTTTTTTGGTGGAATAAAACTTCTATGAATGAATTTCCATGTAAAACATTTCCAATATGTGGAAGAAGAGGTATGGTAAACAGATCTGAGAATTAAAGTTTTATCATTTATATGTATTTGGGAGTTGTTGAAATTGTTGATATATTTCCATAAATTGTCGTCTAATATTATTAGAGCTGATCTAAGAATGTTGTAAAATCTTGACAATGAGATACCATTATTATAGCCTATATTGGTGAAGTCAAAGAGGATGGATAATTTTTTGGGGAGGTCTGTTATAGCAGGAAAATGATGTCTTTTAAATTCCGTTAAAATAAATTCTCTGAAGATTTGAATATTTAACCAGTTATTTTGGTAGATATTATACCTGGCTAAAAGGTAGGTAGTATCATGAATATTATTAGTTCCTAAAAAAAAACTGATGCCAGAATAATAACCCATTTTCTTCCATAGTTTTTATTTTCATCATGTTAAAGGAATCAAAGCATCCCTTGGTTAAGATTATTGGAAACATTAGAATGGACAAATTGTTGTTCAAAATGTTCTTATTCATTACTTTTTAAAATTTTGCATGATATATTTAATTATAGGAATAAGATGTGATTTTTCCTGCTCATTGTTGAAGAATAATTATTTAATAACTACAAATAGCTTAATATTTTCAGAACAATATATGTTTTTGAAAAACTTGTCAAAATTACTTAATAGTATTGTTTTGTGTAAATTTTTCCAATTTGAATGGTATTTTGGACTTAACCACAGACTTGTTATATTAAGAATAATGGCATCAGCATAAAGCTCAAAATTTAGATAAGCAATCCCTCCTTCAATCCAGTTTTTATAGTGCCAATCATATTTAATCCTTGGTTTTTGAGGATACCATAGAAATTTAATTAATATAGTGTTTATGTGTTTAAGTTGTTTTGTAGAAGGAGGAGCCAATAATGTTTGAAGATAAAAAAAAAATTTTTGGTAATAGAATCATTTTTATCAGAGATAATCTTTCTTCTATAGTAAAGAACATTTTCTTCCATCTATTAATGTATTCTGTGATTTTTATTTAATAAAATTTTATAATTTATATTTATAGTGTCCTTCCATTTAGACAGAATATGAACCCCTAGATATTTCAATTTATGATTGGTCCAGTTAAAATTATTGTAATTAGATAGAGTGTTATTCAATTTTTTATTGATGAGAATAGTTTCTGTTTTGTTTTGGTTAAATCTAAGGTTTGAGATTTCCTCAAAGAGTTTTAATGATCTGATAATGTGGTCAATAGATGAATCAATATTTCCAATAGTTAATAAGATATCATCTGCAAAGCGTAAAATTTTAGAAGAATAGTTCTCATTAACATCAAAACTTTTTATGTTTATATTGTTTCTTATAAAATTAGCAAATGGTTCTATTGCTAACGCAAATAGTAGTGGGGATAAAGGGCAACCTTGACTAGTGCCTTTTAGAATTTGAAGTGGGCCAGATAAAAAAGTGCCGATTTTAATATACGCTATAGAACCTTCATATAATTTTTTAACAAGTTTAAGATTTCTGAGGAGAAATTATATTCTTTTAATACCATAAATAAGTATGTCCAGTTAATAGAATCAAATGCTTTATCTAGATCTAGACTGATGAGTGATAATTCTTTTTTTTTTTTTATTTGCAAAATCTATTAAAGTTAAAAGTCTAATAGTATTATCCTGAACTTTTCTGTTCAGTATAAAACCTGTTTGATTGTTGTTTATTAAAGTCGGCATCATTTGATTTAATCTGTTTGCTAAAATAGACGTAAATATTTTGTAATCTATATTTAATAGGGAAATAGGACGATATGATGAAACAAATTTGGAGTCCTTATCTTGCTTTAGAATGGGAGAAATTAGCGAATATTTCCAAGAAGGACAAAGTTTGTCACATTCGAACTTCTTCAAGTGCTTTCATTAATATCTTCAAAGCGGAATCAGGGAAAATTTTATATAATTCACCTATTATGCCATCAAGACCAGGGGCTTTATTATTTTTAAGATTTTGTATTCTTTCTTTAACTTCTATTAATGATATTGATTTAAGTAATCTATTATTTTGTTCTTTAGAAAGCTTATTATTTATACTGTTTTTTAGAAATTCTATTTTTGAACTATTATTAGTAAAGTTTAAGTTTGCTTTATTCACTGTTTCATGATATGAACGAAAAATCTCTAAAATATCTTTTAGATCTGAAGAAGGTTTTGAATTGTATTTAGATGTGTCTAATATTTCAATTATGTGTTTACTCTTGTGAAAACTTTTTGTTTTGGCTGCTAATCTATGCATATGTTTTGGATTAGATGAATACGATTGTAATTTTAACCTCTCTAAATTAATTGCTACTTTATGACTAAGAATTTCTAAATATTCAAGATTTACTTGTTTGAATTCCAGATTCGAGCCCAATTCTTTGGGGTGTAAGTTCTTTTTTAAAGTGTCAATTTTCAATTGTAGATTTAATAATTCTTTGTCCCATTCTTTCCTTTTATGTAAATACCAGGTTTTTATTTTTCCATATATATAAGATTTTAAAGAGTCCCAAATAAACACTTTATTTGTGTTATTATTATTATTAAGTTCAATATAATAGTTTACTTCCTTTATAAACCATGCTTTGAATCCTTTTATCTTAATAATATAGGCTGGTAGTCTCTGCCAATGAATAAGATCGTTTGGTTTAATTTTAATTTTAAATAGTATGGCATTGTGGTCTGACAGAGGGCATGATGTAATCACTACATCTTGAGTCTTAGATAATAGGCTGTCAGATATAAACACTTTATCAATAGTCGTCTGTGTACCATATCTATAAGAAAAGTGAGTAAAATTGAGAGACCTCTGCTCTTTGATCATGTTATATGTCTTTTAGGTTATATAATGAGACAAAATCTATCAGTTTTTTGGCTGATGCAGGTATCTTAATATTGCTGACATTAGTGGTATCTTTAGATGATAGAATACAATTAAAATCACCTGCCAAAATAATATCTCCTTTAGAATTTGCTGTTATTATTTCCAAATATTTGTTTGCAGATTTACCACCAATACCAGGTAGCCAGTACATATTTGCTAAAGTAAAATATTTCTTATTCAATTCCAATATTACTAGACACAACATACCATTTTTATCAGAGAAACTGTTAATTATTTTAGGTATTGGTAATGTATTTTTCCACAAAATCATGGTTCCTCTTCTCTTTGTTTGGAAATGAGATTCAGCTAGAATACTATAACCTTTAAAAGCCATTTTTTCTAGATCTTTCTGAATAATGTGCGTTTCTTGTAAAAATATAATGTCAGCTTTATTAGATGCTAGGTATTTGAGTAACCTTCCTCTTTTAGTAGGGTTATTAAGACCATTTGCATTCAGAGACAGACATTTAAACCCAGACATTGATTGCTTTAAGCTTTTGATGGATAAATACTATTCTGGACTTAATTAACAAGTAATGTTCAGAGAAGATGAAAATATAACTATATACAAAACTAACCATGGAACATCTAGTTCCCGGATTGATGAAGAAGTCATCAATACCACCCTCTATCATCCTTAGTGCTCAAGACTATCGTTCTCTAATGCTACTACCTAATATTTTATTGAATCAACAAACTACAACCTATTAATTCTCCAGGATGAATAGGTATTACTATGTAGGAGATATTGTGGAAAAACATCAATTACCATGAATAATGTAATTTTCAAAATTTTTAAGAACAGTGTCTTTAAACTTGTATCATGACATAGTATATCATATTCATTTATGTCTATTCTATACTAATACAGATCTTAATCTAGTATACTACATTAGATCAAAACCTACTTATCTAGGAATTCAGTAAAGAAGTTTATGTATAAAAATAAGAACATTTATCATGTAACAAAACATTCCTGTATGAACTTGTCTGTGAAATCACAACAGTGTTAATATTTACTATAGAATCAGCATATTAATATATAGCCTATAGGCTTATTTTCCTTTTATATAAGATATAAAATCACCAGTTTTTCCTTCCCCTAAAAAAAAACATATCTGATTAACCTTAAATAATTTCTTAAGGTATTAAAGATATTTAAAATAAAGATGTACTAATGAGAATTTTTTACATGAGAAGATAATATTTTAGTTGCACAAATTTCTATGCAGGTATATAGATCTGTGTAATCATCAAAAACATTAGCTTTTCTTTCCAAAGATGTGAGTCTAAAGAAACTATGTAGTGTAGCTTGATTTTGATAAAATATCATATAATGAAGTCACAGCTTTTAACCTTCAAGGACACTTCAGTTTTAGATGTTAAAGTAATAATGTGTTCCCTTAAGTTGTCCTTTTTAACAAAATACATTAACACATTTTACCAATATTTTTTCAGTTAGAGTGGCAGTGGTTAACATACAATATATCTTTTGCTAGAAAATATAGTCTACAGACAGTAAAACATTCAATATTTTATGAATATTAGTGAAAATGTCAGATTGTAGTATGCACTTATGTAGCTGGAGGTGGATTAAGTAGATCACAATTTCACCATTCACTATAAATCCAACATAATGTAAACTATTAATTAGAAAAGCAGTTAAAAAGCAAAGGCTACCTTTGGAAATAACAACTGTCCTCATGTCCTGATGAAAGTAGTAACTATAAGTCAAGAGTAACCATCCCCACTTTGCACTGCCCCCCCCTAACAGTCTTCTACTACTATCACTGACTAGTGAGGCAAAAGCATCACTTCAGTAACAACTAAGATCATTCTCTAAGCAGAACTGTCTCCTTTTCTTTGGAACCGAAAATTTTCCTGCCCCAATATATTATTTCACCCTTTTATAACAGAATTATTATTTATTGTAATGGTCTGTCTGCAGCTTTGGCTTCCCCAATCCAGCAGTATTGCCATCCACCAACAACTCATATAATCAATAAAATTGGGGACGAAGATATCAAGATGAAAGCACAGAAAATACATAGCTGTCCCAAAATCTACTTTAAAAATAATAAGAACACATTAACCCCAATAGATAATGTATTTTAGTGACTTTATAACCATTGCATATGCCACTTTCTGCTCTGCTAACCAAAAAAGGATCAGATGATCTAGTCTATGTTTTCACCATATCTGTTAGGTACAGCTGCCAACTAATGATCAAGTGTAAACTACTTTGTAAAACATGTCATCAAAAAACTTATTATGAAGGGAACAACATAGGCATCAACATTGGTTTAGTAAAAAGGACCTTTATATATGTCTATGTTTTTAATATATTTTTCTTTGTCGCTCTTGGTATGTGATAAAGCATTCAGTTATTCCATTTTCTTTTTCTTTTTTTTTCATGTGAAGATTTCTGGTAACGTGAATACGTAACCAAAGTTCATATGACAAAAGAGACTTTGAGAGAGTACATGCATAAGTCTCTTGTATTACAAAGAAGATCTGACCAAGAAGTCTCGAGGCAACAGCCTTCTTTTTCCTTTTTTTTCCCTTCCTTCTCCTTTAACATTTGAATTTTGGCAGTTAAAAGCTCGCACTAGGGAATCTGCAGCAAGCTATGATAACTGTTCATGAGATACTCATGATGTACATTTTGTGAGAGAAAAGAAAAACAGAATATGTTACTCAAAAAGCATGTATATGAAGTACAAAAAAAAAAAAAAAACAACTTTGCCCCATTTTATATAAATATAAAATTCTCTGTAACTATCAATTTTACTGACCAATGTATCTGATATCAAGTATACACACCCTCCTGTCCCTGCAACACACACTCCACCAGCTTTCATCAGAAAATACATCTCCTTTTCCCTCTCCGTCAGCAGATGGACCCACAAACCACATTTAGTAAAGACACAAACCTCTCAAGTGTATGAGAATGCATTTTTACGTCATGACGGATTCTTAGAAAGAAAACAATCTTCTCTTATTATGATAAAGAACAATTTCCAATACCTTTTAAACTATTTAGTACAAGTCACATTAAGTTATATCCATTAGCTCTAAAAGGACCCAAGCATAACATGGCATTTAACAGGAGAGAAAGCCCGCTGATGCAAAAAGGGGCTACACTTTCATTTAATTGCACTGAAATGGGGAGCCTTCATTTCACTTATCGGAGCGATCTATATCATCATAATCTAAAACACATACAGTATCCGGTATCGGAGCGATCTATATCATCATAATCTAAAACACATACAGTATCCGGTATTAAGGGGGTTCTTGCTTTAACCAATATTTCTATGGTATTGCTACATTGCCCCTATGTAGTTGTCAACTAATAATACACTCTGTCAAGGGAAGATTTAGAATTTTAACATCTATGTTTAACATTCTAGCGTATTTGTATTAAAGGCTTTTAAACAGCAAATAAATTTAAAAATAAATAAATAAATAAGCATACTTAATAAATATTAAATGATTTTTACCTTAACATGTATTTTTTTCCCCAATGTAGGTGATTTGTAGCACGCAAAGTTTGGGATTTGAAGGGATTGTGGAAGAGCTTCATTTGTATTATTTACCCTTAAGCTTCTTGCTTGTTTTATCAATCGATAACATTTTTCCATTTGTTGCCTGCCTTTTTAAACTAGGTAATGAGATGTCCATATCTTCAGTGTTTTCCAAAATCTTATTCTTTTTCACATATTCAGAGGCGTCATCAAGATTATTAAATATTTTTATTCCTTCAGATAGATGTATTTTAATTCTGGCAGGAAAAATGATTTGTGCTTTAATTTCAGCTTTCTTCATATTTTTAATGAGAGGAATGCAGGCTTTTCTTTTAGTTATTATAGTAGAGGTATAGTCATTGTCAAATCTTATGTTTCGACCATTAATTTGTATAGGATTACCTGCCCATGCTGTTCTCAGGATTAAGTCCTTGTCTTGAGATGACAAAAATGTTACAATAATGGATCTTGAAGCATTTGGATTTTTTGACACAGACATATTTGACAATGACCTGTGAGCTCTCTCTATCCCAAAAGAGAGAGATTCAGGTAGGTTTAGTGTCTTAGGCAACCAGTCATTCAAGAACTGTATTGTGTTATTTCCTTCCATTTTTTCAGGTATGCCGTATATTCTAATATTATTTCTTCGTGACCTTGATTCTAGGTCCTCCACTTTATCTGAAAATGCGGTGTTTTGCTTTAGTAAGAAGTCAATCTGGCTATCATTTTCATGCTGTCTTCTGTCTATTTCATTAAGAGATTCTTCAATTTCTGTTATCTGGTCTGTGTGTCTTGTAATTATCTCCTTGAATTCTTCAATCTCCTTTCTATTTTCTTTCTTCATGTTTTCCATGATTTTTTCTAAATTGTCAATTTTCATGGAAAGATCTTGAATACTGGATATTATTGTTTGTAATTCTTTCTTCATGGAAGTTTCCTGGAGAGAGGCTTTTGAATGACTCATGGCTGAGAGAGTCTGTTATATTCAGCTGCTGTACTTCTGACAGGATGTAATTCACTTTCTATTCACCAAAATTGAAATATTTGTAGAAAAAAATAATCCACTGTATCTAAATATATAGGTGAAAGAAAACTTAGATGTTTTTAAAATAATATTAAGAAAATTTCCTGTCAGAGAAATTTCTGTTAAGCAGAGCATCAAAAAAGTGCTGTTATCTCTCTGACATCTTGGCCACACCCCGAGCTTGGAAATTCTGAACAGAACCCATATATATATATATATATATATATATATATATATATATATATATATATATATATATATATATATGGGTCTATTACCGTAGATCAAAATTACACTATTTCAAAATACGATAGTAGTGTCCCACTAACGCAAAAGTGCACTTCAACGAAAGTGCACTTTCACGAAAGTCGCTAGAACGAAGGGTTAGGGGTTGGGTAATGGATAGTGAATAGCTAGTAGGTCTAGCCACTATCCTTAAACCAAGCTCTAACCCTAAAGTCTGTGACTGCCACACCACAGTGCAGGAAATTGTATTTCCTCCACTGAGCAGTAGTTACAGACCTATTTCCTGTACTGTGGTGTAGTAGTCACGGACCTTAGGGTTAGGGTTTGGGTTAAGGATAGTGGATAGCCCTACTAGCTATCCACTATCCTTAACCCAAGCCCTAACCCTAAGGTCCATCACTACTCCACCACAGTGCAGGAAATGTCCCGTTCGACTTAGTGACTTTCGCGAAAGTGCACTTTCATACGTATATGAGTACTAAGGATGTGTATTATGTTTCCCTTATATTAAATGATTGTACTGCATGATATATTTGTAAAAGCATTATAATTTACCACAGCTCAGATGGTGTAGAGATATGCTGCTGAGATTGTAGTACACAGGGTCCTGGTTTCAAGACTTGGTAGTGATGATTTTTTTTCATTAATATTAAATGACCATAATGCATGCTATGTTTGTAAAAGCACTTCAAATCTACACAGTTCAGATGGTGTAGTGGTATGGTGTAGTGGTATGTATCTGTGATTGTAGTGTACAGTGTCCTAGGTTTGAAAGTTGGCAGGGCTGTGTATTTTGCTGCTGGGCAGAACAAGGGCTGATGAAGACAAAATGATTAAAGCATTTTTAAGCAGTTTTAAATGGGTTTGTGCAGTGCTGCGTGGAACTAAGCAATGCTAACAGACAGTTAAGTCCTCCTAGCTTTGCTTAGCAGCGCTTATTCCTGCTTACACCAGTGCTAATTTTAAATAAAGAAAAGAAAAAAGGGTGATAGGAAAGTGGTGAAATGGGGGAAAGCAGGGGGTAAAACATTTGGAATCCAGTTAGGGATGTGCAGTACGGGTGTAGGAAAGGACTATAGCTCTACATTTCAACTGCAGCAACAGCTCTGACTGATGTGGAAAATTTGGAATTTACAGCCTCACAGCCCACAGGGAGGGGGTGTTGGCAACATACATTTGTAGACTAATTTGAGTGTTGATTGATTTATGTCACTAGACATAGGGGCGAAATGTAGAGCTATGTATGGGGCAATTATTTTTTTGCAGGACAGATGCCCTTTTTTTTTTTACTAAGGTGAGAGTGGGATGTTGGGGAAGGGCTGTAGATTTTTTTTACTAACGTGAGAGTGGGATGTTGGGGAAGGGCTGTAGATATGTTTGGGGAGTTAGGTTGGATAGGATAGGTTGCATTCACAGACAGAAAGGACACATAAGACAGCAGACGGGGTAGTGTATGACACATGAGGGGGGGTAAACACCTTGGACGGCGATGGTGGTTGGGAATCAGAGGCCCATGAGTCACCCAAATGGATACAGTGAGACTGAGGTCTCCACCCATGGGCAGTCACCACTGCACCTTCACGGCCCCAAAGGTGGCTGTGCTAAGGGCTGGACGACAGGGGCAGCTTGCCCCCCAGGTGCACTAGGCAGCCTTCCATCTGGCACAGCCATCCATTCAACTCAGAACAGATTATGCTGTGCACCATACCCCGGAACTTGCAGTGGGTGACAGGCTCCTCTCTGCACCTGTGCCCAGGGGGGAGGGGATGAGCCCCGGCCCCTGAGGCAGTTCCAACTGTAGGTGATGCAGGACCAACAGATGAGGAAGTTTCAGGTTGGGTCCCAGAAGTGCTGGGGTTTGGTGCCATGGCCAGATGAGGTAGGACAGGTTGATCCGCTGGGATCTGCATTCCCAAACGTGCTATGGTGTGGAGGTTATCCAAGATATATCCGTTAGTCATGAACAAAACATTTCAGAATTAGTTATAACAGCATGCATGGGAATTAACCCAAACCAACAGATTTGAAACAGTTGCACAGCAAACAGAACACATGCATAAATGGAACAACAGTTAGAACTGTAAAAGCATGCCAGTTACATTGATGGCAACAGCCCGCCAACCATGGTATTTGAACAAGGTATGTTAATATGCAACCAATTAAATATATGAACAATAACAGAACAGAAGTCCCAATATTAAGTTTTGCGAAAAACATACCCGTAGTATATGAATAATAATTAGTGATGCAGATGAGGGGTGAGGGGAGAGAAAAAGTCCATTAACAACAGTATAGGCTTCTATTTTTCACAACAGTACTGCTCAATACTCTACAGGTCTGCCCTCACTTTACATCTACCTATTTCCCATAGCTTCTGTAGCACATACATACCTGTCAAACTGTCAACTTGTAATGGTATGGGGCAGACTGGGACAACTATGGCTACATTACTAGGGGGGCTTGGACATGTCAGGGTTACATATCTGACAAAGAAGGGGTACCGTGCACTGATGTTGTGTGTGTCTGCTACTGGCATACCTCACCTGGATTACTATCTGTGTCCAAGGTGATTGGCAGCAGTGACCACTAGCCATGACAGTGTGAGACTTGAGAGACATGTATCAGGAAGAGTGCATGGTATATGTACCTCTGCTGCTGTCATTTCCAGGCATGAGGTTGGACAGTGGGACAGTTGTACATGGTGTATTGGTATACACCGTGTGGGACAGTTGTACATGGTGTATTGGTATACCCTTCCTACAGCTACTACAAATGTTTCTTTACCTGTAAGACCTGTGGAGAAAATGTCTGTTACTACTATCTGACTTTTTCTACAAGTGACCAGGTTACAGATTTCTTGGAAGCATTAGTGACTACTTTCAATCATGACTTTAGGTTTTTGAGGTCTATTTTGAAAAAAATTGGTCTATTTTAATAGAGGACTCTAATATTCAACAACATGTAGGGGACAGACCAGTTATTATATATAGAAAAGGGCCTAACTTCAAAGATTTGTTTAAAAACAGGCAATCCGTAGACATGAGTAGTAAACATGGAATGTTTAGATATGGAGCTTGTGCATGGTGCCAGAAGGTTAAAGTGGCAGATAGTTTCACTGTGAGAAATTTTAAATATCAAATAAAAGGTAAATCCACTTGAAACTCAAAAGCAGTGGTATATCTAGCTACTTGTGATTCATGTTTAAGTTTTTATATTGGCAAAAGCAAGAGGAAATTCTAGCAAAGAATTTACTAACATGACTACGCCATAAGAAAACATAATTTGAATAATGCCTTAGCCAAACATGTTAGTGACAACTTGGGCCATCAGTTCACTTTTCTAGTTATAGACCAGGTCACTATAGATGAAAAAAATAAAAACATGGGGGCTATTATTAGAAATAGTGAACTGAGGTGGCAAATTCACTTACAGGCAGATAATTGGCCAGGTATAAATGAGCGTAGTTCTAGCTCACCAATATTAAAACTGAAAGCAATTGAAAGGAAAAAAGTTTTAGTACACGATACCTAACCACATATAGGATTTAGTACATGTTGAAGTGTCATGTGGGTACTATATATAAAATGTTTTTAGTCCTTATTTTAAATACATAAACAATTAACTTTGGGGTTGCTCTAGTTGTTTGTATTTTTATTTATTTTTACACTATATAGTTTTACGATTAGGCAGGCATAGAGACTGTAATGTTTTCCAGAGAAAATCATTTTAAATGTAGATTTTAAATGTTGATTTTAACCAGTGTCATGCTTTCTTTGGGTATTTAAGGAAGTGATTTCACAAACATGGTGTCTGATGAAGTTTAATATTTTATATTGAACAAAACCACTAACCAGTGATTTCTTGGAATTAATAAAGTGATTTCATCCTCATTTGGGAGTTTGTTTTTAGTACACTATTGGAGTGTGTTTAGGGTCCAGTTTACAGCTTTGTTGTTTCACTGGAATTTTGTTTCTGTTTTTTTAAACATTATTCATACCTGTCTATCACATACTCATGCTAGGATTTGGTACAGCTATGGATGAGATACTTATTAACTACTGGAGCATTCTGTGCCCAAGCATCTTGGATCCCCTGGGCCAAGAGCTCCCCCTTCCTCTACTTTAGGTCAGCATAGTGATGCCGTACCTGTTCACCAGTTGGTGGGATTCCTGTGGCACTGGTGAGGTTGTGTGCCAGATGGTCCCAGGCCTCTGCTTTGTACTGAAAGTCCTCATACTGTCCCTGCAGCAGTCTGTCATCATGGTTTTCTACAAGTAGCCCAACCATGACCCTGGACTCCTGAGGACTCCTGAATGCCCCAGCTCTGCACCCAAAAGTGCACTCCCTCTCCAATGTCAGACATGGTTCCTGCAGATATCAGACTACAACAGGTTATGGCTGTATTCCCACCTGTGCGGTTTAGATAAGGCCATATTCCCACCATTTGCTGTCATTGGACCATTTTGAAAATTCTAAGCTCAGCTAAGAGGTGTGCAAATCTGCTAAGATGAGTTGAACAGTGCTTAAAGGGGTAAATGCTGAGCACTGCTTAACAGTGCAGAAATCCGCTTAACTGAGCTAACTGCTGCTTAGAATTTACGTGTAAGCAATGCTTAAACTGGCTAAGCACAGCTGAGCACAGCTTAGCATTGCTCAGTTTTCATTTTAAAAAAATATCAGGATTGTAGATTAATTCATCATTACGGACAAATTATTAAGTGCATATGATTTACTTTGCATGACGTCCCCCTATGTGCTTTCATTACATTACCTTGGGGTGTGACTACTGTATGGGACACTTGTGTATACATGGGTGATTTCACATGTTATATCCACTCACACTTCCATTTTGGACCAGCAACACTAGCCTGTGTAACAAATATCAATTACTACATAATTTTACATAAAAAAAAATTAAAAATGCTTTCCCATGTGAAAATAAATTGCCTGTGTTGATACTTGAACCACAAACTCCTGCTTGCAAAATCAAGACTCTAGCCACTATGCTATCTCATCTTTAAGGACTTCATCTATACATCTTTATTTAGCACCTATGAGATGTTTAAGCAATGCCAAGCAGAGGGCTGTAACACGCAAACCTGCTTAGCTAAGCTTAAACTTAACTTATAACGGAAAAAAAATAATATCAGTACTACTTGTAAGTCATATTTGGTAATGTGCTATCTGTCATTCTATCAACTAAGTCTGTATGGGACATATCAGGATTGAAATCACTACATAATGGCATACATTTGAGTTTCAGACTTCTAATCCTTCCCTACATGTTGTTATGCTAATACAAACCCTGTTCCTTTATCAACTTTCTAAGTTTGTAAGGACAATATTTATGATATGCCACTATTTGTTCCTCTATCATTTTAGGCTTTGGACAATTTTTTGCTCTGAGAGGTTGGACACATTAAAGGTGCCATACAGCGGACACTGACAGCAGTTAGAAAGTGCTGCATGGCACTTTGACAATTCAGGGAGTGTGTGACAGTACCTGTCACACACACCCTGCATTGCTTATGATCTAAATAGCTGCTTTCAGTGTCTGCGGACACTGACAGCAGTTAGAAAGTGTCATACTGTACTTTGACAATACAGGGGTGCGTGACAGTACCTGTTACACCCCCCCCCTGCATTACTTACTATCTAAATAGCTGCTAAAGTGCCATAAGGCACTTTCAGAGTGCAGGGGGCATGTTGGATGTGCAGGCACTACTAAAACATGCCCCTGCACTCAGTAGCATTCATGTCCACTTTGCCTTAGCAGCAGCACACCTTCATGAATATGTAAGGCACATTGCTGTTAAAGCTATGCAGAAACAGACACCGTTCACTCTGTGCAGGAATAGCACTATTCCTGCACGGAGTTTATTGAATCCTGGGGAGTATCTATGTTGGCACATATTTCCTAAATGACATGAAGTCTGAAACTCAAATTATGCCATTATTTAGTGACTTTAACCCTTACATTATCCACTAACTTCTCAGAAAAACACATATTTTATGAAGAATACACCAAAAACATGAGGCAAAAATCTGGGCGTTCTACAAAAATCTGGACAGTTGTCAGTTATGAGCACTATGTGAGCCATTGCAATTGAGTGAAGGTATACTAAACTACTTTCTCTGCTGAAACACTGTATATGCACTGTGCATTTGCACGAAAGTATAAATACCAAAACATATTTTAAATAACAGTGTACATCTAACTTAAGCATGCAACTATTAGAAAAGGCATGACTACAGTACTAACAACACTTCCCCTTTCACTACATGCATGCACACACATTTTATACTTAACACAAAAAAACTGTTACAGCCCCACTAAACACTTAAAATAGACACAATAACCCATGCATTTTACCAACCAATATCTAATTAAATTAAAGAAATATAAAATAAACAATAAACTTGAACTAAAAGTATGGGACTATTTTCTCTCAGAAAAATTGGAAGAATACAAAATAAAACAAACATAAACCTAAATAACAACAACACAAACACAACACAACACAAAACCAACACCATTATATAACAGCAATAACCCATGGCTGGGTGTGAATAATGTTGGATTTACTCATGGTTGGCTTCGTTTAGTCACTCGGGTATCACACTTGTGACTAAACCACACCAACTGTGGGTAAATCCAGCATCACCCACACCCAGCCATGGGTCATAGCTATAGTATATAATGACTGTCCATTAACATTCAAAAACGAGCACCTGATTGTACAGCCCGACCAGCGTGTCTGATGCAAATTGAGTATATGCCAATAGAAAAATGTCCGGATGCTAAAGTACCATTGAGTAGCCAGACTTTTTTTTTCTATTGGTATATGGCAGACAGGCATTAGTCTGAAGGAAAAGAAGTTTGAAACTGAAATGCGTGTCATTATTTACTCATGTCGTTCTTCATAACATTAGTAGTTTTCTAACAAATCACTGCGGAACGACGTCACTAAATAATGACACGCATTACAGTTTCAGACTTTCTTTCCTTCAGAAAATGCACAATTATTCTTCCAGATTTCTAAGTTTATAAGAGCAACATTAACAACTGGTCCCCTACTTTATTTATGCTTCCACATATCTTGAAGTAAAAGGTTGAGAGGTATGTATGACAGCAAGGAGAATACAAGAAAAATCAGGTACGTTCTGCAAAACTAAAGAAACATACCTGATTTTCCTTGTATTTCCCTCTGTCTCCCTCCTACCTCTAAACTGTCCAGAGGTTACAAAATAGCAATGGAGATCTTCCTTTCTCTATTGCTTGCTTTCTAAAGCACTAATGTGCTATGTAAGCATGAGAACGTAAGTCCCATATGCATGCACAGTACATCATCAAAGGACAGAATCCAGAAACAACACAGAAGAACACTACAGCGCCATTATACAAAGACCTTATTTAAGAAAAGTAAGTAATTTCTTTCTTAAGTAATGTCATTGTATGATAGCAATAACCCATGGATGGGTGCAGTTAATGCTTGATTTACCCATGGTTAGCTTTGCTTGGTCACTTGGCCTTTGCTTTTGTGACCAAACCACACCAATGATGGGTAAATCCAGCATTACCAACACCCAACCATGGGTCATTGCTATAATTCTTAACTAATCAGTTTACATAATGGCAAATCACTGAAGATTATGATACACTCAGATAATACATAGTCTCAAAAAGATGTAAAAGTAACTGCATTTGTACACATTTAAAGATACTGTTCAAAATATTCTTTACCAGACACTTCATGTCTGTGTGCCATGGGAGGCCAGCAGGTTTTTGTTTATTTCAAACTGTCTTGAAAATGAAATACATCTATTTTGGAGAGAAAAAAATTAAACTGGGATTAGGAGACCAGCCTCCATTCAGTTATAGAATATCAGGCTTTCTATTTTTCACGGGTAATTCCTCATGATGACAATATAGAGGCCAAACAAAAATAAACTGAAACAATGAGATAATATATAGCACATTATTCTGTACTGATAAGTTCTTTTGAAAGAAAACTGTTATTTTAGCAGAAGAGACAGAAATGGAGAGGAAAAAAGTTGTAAAACTAAATCACTTGAAATGCACAACTGGTGTTGCTGTGGTTTGGAATCCATCATCTGAAACTGAGAAAAAAGTAGTGACATTCAGCAATGCTGCTTGAAACCAAAGACTAACCTTTGGCTGTTGTTATTAGTGGCAGTAAATGTTCAGAAATCATTCATGAATTAGTTAAAATTCGAGGGATACTGTTAACTTTGGAGATTTTGGCTGATGAGATATACGTGTGTGTTTTTCTATCTTTGTCTCTGTATGGGTGTGTGTTTGTGTGCATGTATACATCTGCATGTGTTCTGCAGTAAGTCTGTGTTTATCTTAGATTTTTGTTCCATTTCAGATAGGGGAACCTTAACCACTAGATTACTTTTTCAGAGGACCATATACTTATGAATGTAATGAATTATAGATAGTGAAGCTAAGACTTGTCAGCAGTAATAAAGCACGATATCTTTTGAAGTTGATGTTAAAACTTTGAAATGTTGTCTCATGCTGAAAATAAATAATTTTGAGTAATGACAGCTGAGAATTGCATCTGATAATTTTTACTTTTTATAAGGAGCACAGCTGAATAAGTTACTTCAGGAGATTATATACAAAACTGCACGAATGTGAATATTATTTGATCCTATCATGGAATAGGACTTTATCTATTACTATACAAGTGATTAAATGATTTAGAACTACTGTTCAAGTTTTGTATAAGGTATTACTAATATCATTTCAAAGGCTTGCTTGTGCTAAACTGTGAATCTTGAATCTGTCTGTAGAACTCTATTTTACGTTTTGGCTTCTTAACCACAATTTTAGTTTCTTCTATTGTTCTGAAAAACTATGTTATTCTAAAACATCACGTTAAGTACTTTTCTAAAGTACATCTTTAACCAAGATTGTTAATTACACTGTGAACGCAACCTTATTACAGCTAATGATACAGCATTAGACCATTTTAGGTCTGTTTTTAATGGATTTTTGGTTTTTACAGTAGTATCATATGTCTTTACTATTTTATGAAGCTTGTAGCCTATGAGGACAGTGGAACTATTATTTTTTTTCTACATAGTTTTTGCAATACCTGGCCTGAAAAATGTGTGCCCCGGTCACTGTTAATGGATACTGGTATTTTAAACTTACATACCATATTTTAAGAGTTTTTTACATACTGTGGTTGTGTCTGCCTTAGGACAAGGGAAAGCTTTTATATAGTGACTAAAGATGCACACAATTACTAGAACATAGCTAAATCTTTAACATTTGTATAGATGAAAGAAATACCTATAAATTATGGAAGGGCCCTCAAAGGGTTGGTAAGGTAGACAATTTAGTGTTTTTTATATCATACATTGTCCTCTGAGCTGAGTCATAAAACACACCAGATTAACTTTGAGATGTTTTATTATATAAAAACAAAGACAACCATAGCCTAAGTAATTCATATGCAACATATCAACAAATACCATAAAACCATCAGCTCAAGTCGGTTGGCATACACCCACCTGTTCCGGCTGTCACCTCAAAGAAAACCAGGTGCATATAATTGCTACCTCAGGTGGTTAAACCCATTTAACTCATGCTTACAAGCCACTTACCCTTGATATGGCCACTGGTCAAATCTGGATCCAACTTGAGGAGAGCTGATGCCACTGAACAAGAACAGGGTGGAACACAAGGGGGGGGGGGTGAAGCCATAAGGCCGCCGCCAAACTAGCATGCTATGCCACCCCCCCCCCAAAATCAATGGCCTTGCAAATAACTTGGGTTATGAAAGAAAACAAGTTAAACTTTTAAAACTTTTGAATAGCAACAACCATATCCAAATTAAAGAAATCAAAACCCATGTTATTTAAATGAGCATTGTCCAAATCATAGAAATCGGACTCCAGTCTATCAATATCACTGTGCTCAATCACCTGAATACCAATTTGGCTAGAAGGCCGCTTGACTCTGTGGTTGATAAAACACCTCACTCTGCAACAAGCGATCCCGAACACAATGAACGACGTCTTCTTTAATAAAGTCAACGGCAGCCAGAAGTAGACAAACGAAAACAGTTTATTGAAGAAAATTACTCATCCAACCCTCAGATTAAGCTCTTTCGTCTCCAACACGGAGACTTCATCAGAATCTAAGGTAGCACAACACCACATCCCTTATATACTAAATACATCCAATTAGCTGACATTTAATTAGATAATAAGTAAATAAGTTAATGAATCAATAACCTCATTTTGTCTTAAAAGACCATGCCACAAAAAATGCATGCTGACAAATCCTGGAGACATTGTAAAAGCATTTGAAAACCTGTATGAATAACAACCTTGAGAAATACATAGTAAGTAGGAATAAAATCATGATAAATAGAAAGAATCATAAAAAGCTTAATCTGAGGGTTGGATGAGTAATTTTCTTCAATAAACTGTTTTTGTTTGTCTACTTCTGGCTGCCGTTGACTTTATTAAAGAAGACATCCTTCATTGTGTTCGGGATCGCTTGTTGCTGTGTGTATTTGTGTGCAAACTTTGGTTACCAGTTTTCGTTTAAAACACCTCACTCTCTCAATGGCAGTAGGACTTCTAGTGCCTTTCCAGTACAGTCTAGGAATGATGGTGGACCAAAAAAAAGCTACCTTCAGATATAGCTGTAGCAAGTGGTCCATATCAGATAAGATTCTAGCCAACAATATCTTCTTAGGGACTTGACCCAGGTCACATCCCTGAGGAGAATTATCACAATGCTGGGCAAGGCTTCTTCTACTGTAATCTTGCAGCATATTTCCCAAAATTGAAACCAGCTAAGATCAGGGAAATGAAAAGAATGAACTATCCACCGGTTACTTGGCCTAAGAGCCAAATCACCCCCTTCCCTGCAACAGAAATAAAAAATAATGCCTGATGTATGACAGAAAGGTATCAGAGATCCACCTTCCTATTCTTTGAATATGCTCCACAGTTTGTCCTTCCATGGCCAAGTCTAATATGACCTATCCGAAAGGAATGAGAAGAGTATCCTTGTGGATGAATTCCTTTCCCTGCTAAGGTCTGCCTAAGAAATGCATTAATCTCTGATTGGTTAAAAAGCCTGCCTGAGGCCCACATGATAAACAAGCCCGACCTTTTCTCTAAGGAGGTAATTAAATAGCAACCCAACCCAATACATGGGGCAAGTGACATGCCCACTGGTCTTGTCCAGGTGCACCTGCTGACCTTTACCAACTTTATCAGTCTTAGATTTCTTTTACCAAATCATGGCAAACTCCCTGTGGATGACAAGATCTTCCCAACAAAGGTAAAGGATAAGTTCATTGGCTCGAAAAACACCCGTATACAAAGAACTGAACAAAGCAGCTATGGAACTAAACAAGTGAAATTCACCAATGATCCTGTAAAGACCATGAATAACAAGGGGAACAGTTGTCTTCCAATATGTTTTCTGGCATCCTGGGAAGGTCCCTGTATGTTGCCTTGGCTCTTTAGTATCCTCCCCATAACACAATGTCCTGACCCAGCCTGAAGGCCCAAAAATGCTGCAACCATCCCAAAGCTATCACGTGTACTCTGAGAGTTTTAGGTGAATCCCCTGCTGTGGACCTAGCCAGTAAAAATTGTAGCAATATCTGTACTCCCCATGGCCAGGGACCAGAGGTCAAAGACATGTAGAATGTCTTGAAGACCTGGAAAGATGGTGAATAAGCTTTCCTAGTGGTACTGGCCCAAGAATTAACCAAAACCGATAATGCTAGTCTTCTTCAATTAGCCAGATTCTTGAAGGAACAAGGGAACCCTTTGGATCCAAATGCTTGGCCAAGAGACCAGACCTGACAAACTGAAACTGTGAAAGACGATCAGCTATAGGACTGAAATGACCCAGGGACATGAACCAGGAAAATTAAAAATTAATCTGTAAACTCAGCAAAACTAAAAGCCTTATGATTAAACGGACCCACCTGGACCTCGAGGGATGTTTTTTGAGACTGTGAACCACTGCAATATTAACTTAGTGAAAAACGATCCTCTTGTCATGTAATCTATCTTACCATACTAAAATTGCCTCCGAATGGGAAAATTTTCTAAAAACATGATATCCCTCCTACTCTCCATGGACCAAATTTCCAGCCACCTGTCAGCAAACCTGCTATCCACAAACTAACCCCCCATACCAGACCCCCCCAACCACTTCAGTAAAAAGCTCAAGGGTGATGGCTGTGTTCCAAGGGGACTGTCAAAAAGAAACTCCATTACACTGGCTCAAAATGAATGTAAACCATAGCCAAAGATCCTCTTTAACCTGTCTGGTCAGCCTGACCAGGTGGCACTTGGGCCTATTACTTTTCAACAAGTCAGACACAGACTGTATGAAGGTTCTGTCTGGAGAAACTGCCCTACAAGCAAAATTCAACAAACCATATAAACCATGTAACTGCATAATATCTCCTACCCATACTTTGTTGAAACACAAAAAACTCCAAAGTAACTGCCAAACTTGTTGACATTTGGGTGGAGGAAGCTTGAAGGAGTTATCAGTAGTGTCTATATCTAAGCCCAACAAAGTCAGGACTCAGCTGAGGTCTTCTGATTTGTCATTGGCCAAGGGTATCCCCAACTCCCAGCAAAGCTGCTTGAAAATGGACATCTGTTCCAGAGCACCATCCTGACTCTCCACCACTATCAAAAATAAAATCTAGGCAGTGTACTGCTAACTAGCAAGGGGTCCATTTTTGCCAACACCAGTGTAAAACTGTGCTAAATATTTCAAATGTTACACAAGCCACAGCACTCCTCACTGACACTTCAATGTTAAAAAATATCTTACCATTGAACTGAAAACCTAAATAAGGTCATCCCTCTTGTCTCACAGGGAGAAGATGAAAAGCAGATCAGATATCCATCTTACAGAGGCAGGGGTCCATATAGCCCATGATGACCTCTGCTGCATGATCCAAAGAAGAGTAATGTATTTTGGTCAGCTTGGTGTCAATAAAATCACTGACTGAACCCCGCCAGATGGTGAAATAAGTCAAACGATGCAGTGGTGCAATGGTAGTGTTGTTGCCTCACACCAAGAAGCTATCTGGTTGAATTCTCAGCTGGGTGCCTTCTATGTGGAGTCTGCATGTCCTCCCTGCATTCATGTGGGTTTCCCCCCAAGTTATAAAGACATGCATCTGGAGTGTTTCTCCCCAGGCATCTGCTGAAAATTGGCTTCATTCCAAGTTGAACTTACCTGATAAACAAAATGTTAAAAAAATAAGTGATAAATCAATCTGATCTCACCGTCCTGTTTCTTGGGAACCAGGCTGATAGTGGAAATTTTAAATAAAATCCAAGGAAGGGATGAAAAAGGTCCATTTATCCAGCCAGCTCATTGCTTTCTCTATTAACTTAGCAGCAATGTGCTCACATCCTTTAATAGATGACAAATTGTTAACTAACTTAGAATCTAACTGGGCTGTGGAGAGGATTGGAAAGCCTATGAAAAAAAAACTGTAATAAAGGTGGGTGCTGCCTTTTTATCCAGGTAATCTGACATCAAACAGAATAACTTATCTAGACAATAGAGGAATAAGCCTAGTGTGTCACTTTTGGATACCCTCCCAACACCCTCCCTCATGTCCACAAAAAGGTGGCTTGGCACAAAAGGAAGATTTACACCTCTTACCAATCTCTCCATCTGTCCGAGTTGTAGAAAATTTCCACCTGTACTTAGGCAACAAGCCCCAATACCTGGAAACAGGAAGACTCTTTCCACATCCTGAACACAAGTACTTATATCTGAAAGTGGGCCAGATACATCTTCCCTGATTGAATGCCCATCATAACCTTGTATCTTTTGTATTAGCAGATCCTTCCTCAATGCCCATAGGTGCCTCTTCGTCCATCATGGCACTGAGCCATATATCAGGGTGCCTTGACTTCCACCTGAGGCAACTATTAAGGGCTTTCAACTTCCTGAAGTGCTGATTATAATTCATCCACTCAAAACCCCCTTTCACATGGCGGGCTTCCCATCTGGCTACAAAGTAAGCTATTGATTTATTCATCTTTAGTCTGAGGAAGGTGAGGCAACGTCCTTACCGAAAGCGCTTACAATAAACGTTTTTTGTTTGTTCATTTGCCGGCTCTTACAGTGTTCCTTTCACTCTTTTTAAGCAGTTTGGTTTTCATTTTCAAGTTTGTTGGATTTTTTCTAGGATGGCGAACGGAACCGGAGCGGCATCACAAAACCTGTTTTCACAGGAGGATAATATTAATGAGAGTCAAGACAATGCTATTGGCAACCTTACCGCCCTGGTGCAGGTTCTTCTAGGGTGGGTTGACTGTTTAATGCAAAAGGTTGAAGCATCTTATTTTAACAACACAAGTGAGGCTAATGCTTCACAAAGAAGACCCGGGGAGGTGAGCAGTAGTCGTTCGAACAATGTTAGACCTGAGAAAGTGAGCAGCAGTGCTATGAATACTGTGAGAACTGGTAACATTTTAGAAAATAATTCTAACTTGCCTGTTGTCAATAACACTGAAGTGAACGCTGACTTTACAACTTCGCATTCTGATAATGGTTTATCTAACCAAGAAGGTTTAATACCTTCTATGGCCACCTTTCTTAATAATAATAACTTTTTTGGTATACCTAATGGGAATAATGGTCAAACTGAAGGTACAAACGAGGAAGTAGAAAATGTATTGTCTAACAACATAAATGACTTTGACATTAAGTTATACAAATGTAGAAAGTTGCAACTGGAAGTCTCGTACATGGAGGAGTGTATCGAGAAAATATCATACCGAAAGGATTGCGTCAGTAGCGCTATCCAGCGGGTTTAGTGGAAAATTCGGTGTTTCACCGCGAATTAATTGAACTGTTTGACCGACAAGGATTGGAATTTTTAAAGTCTCTTATCAATTTTTACAACACAGATATTAACATTCTAAAAGCCGATTTAGAGATTTTGGAATATGCCATCAAATCCCATAGTGACTTTCCTAGATATAAATATGAATATTGTAGAATTTTTTCAAGTATAGAGGCATCAATGGACAAATTACTTATTACTAAAAAGAGAAAAATAGCTAGGGACATGAATGACTATTGTAACAATAGAGCTTATCCTAAGCCTCCGCTGAACGTACCAAATGTTCCCATTGGCAATTTAGGATTATATAATAATAACAATGGGGTAGGAGGAACCCGAGATCCTCCAGTTAGTACCCCTCCCAATGAAAATGGGGATATGCAGCCTTTAAGGCGAAGTGAGAGGCTTAACAACAACAATAACAATAGTAGAGAAAATAACGCCGTTGGTAACAATAACCAAAATAGGCGTTTCAACAATAACACCAACAGGAATGATGGATCTAAACAGCAGGGTTTTCGGACAAACCCCAATGTTCAACAAAACAATCGGCAATTCAATCGAAACCAAACCCAAACAAGGAACAGAAGGAGACAGAGGAGGAGATAGTCCCTAGTGGTGCCTTTGGTTCTAAACCCCGTGTACATACAAGTTTGGAGGGTGATTTTAAGATCTACAATTATACCATCTTAGATGTCAATCAAGAGATGGTTAATTTCTTTTCCAAAGTATTAACTTTTGTCCCGGGAAGAACATGGATATAGCTAAAACTGTCATTGACTTGAAACTTTACGTTCGCAAGCTAAACCTTAACTTGCTTTTGTGGGAGAGGTCTAGCATGGTTAATTCCATTAGAGTCTCTAGTTTATTTAATCCACCTTTAAACCCAAGTTTGACTGTCTTTGAAAAAATGTGTGAGATGGATCTTAGGGCTATTAATGATAAGAAGAAATATCAGAAAAACACCAACAATAACATTAGTCTACTTGAATATGATTTTCTAAACTTGTTAAATGATTGCAACATAAAGGTCATGAAGCTTGATAAGGGTGGGAGCTTGGTTTTTATGGACCATTGTATATATGTAGAAAGTATGGTCAAACACCTTAATACTGCCGCTTGCACACAGGTTACTTTGAATGAAGTTAATTCAGCATATAAAAAGATCAGGTCCATGTTAGAAGATTTATTCTTAGAAGGGTACACTGATATGGATTTGCATCAGTATTTAACCATGTTAGCACCCAAAACACCAGCCCTTTTTGGCACTCCCAAAATTCATAAAGCTATAAATGACCCCCTATTTAGACCCATTGTGGACGGTTGTGGGTCAATTATATACGGCTGTGCCAAGTATATAGACAGTGTGTTAAAACCACTAGTTGAAAGTGAACCCCAAATTTGTAAAGATTCGTGGGGATTTCTGAAAAACATCAATGGCTTGGAATATCAGCAAAATGTGTGTTTTCTGACAAATGACATCAAGGATCTCTACACCGTTATCCCTCAAAGGGTTGGTTTAGAGTGGATTAGAGAATTTCTATTCGCTAAGAATATAGGAGAAAACACTATTTATCTTATTGAAACCTTACTTGAGATAGTCTTGACTAACAACTTTATGATCTTTGAGGGGCAATTTTTCTTACAGAGATCTGGTGTCGCCATGGGGTCTCCCTGTGGTGACAGTTTTGCCAACGCTATCATGGCCCATTGGGAAAACAAGTTACTATTTACTAACACCTTGTTTCAAGACAATGTCTCCCTGTACCAGGATGACATGTTTTGTATTTGGAAGGGGGATAAAGCCTTAATTCCAACTTTTATTAACAACATCACACAAACCACTAACTTTTAGAGTTCACCTATGAAAAAGAGGAGACTTCTATTAACTATCTTGATATTTTGTTAATTAATGATAGAGTCAACTGCAGATACAAAAGTGAAGTTTACAGGAAACCGACCTATTCTAATGCATTTTTACACTTTTCTAGCAATCACCCTTACCACCAGAAAAGGGCCGTTGTCAAAGGCCAGATGGTAAGGGCTGCTAGAATGATTTCGGCCGATTTAGACTTCGAGTCCGAATGTGAACAACTTCAAAGCATGTTTATGAATAGAGGATATCCTGGTACTTTGGTGATCAATATTAAAAAGGAAGTGGTGTTTAAAAGAAGTATAGGACACTTTAAACCTTTATTAACAAGACAAAGAGCAACTTAGGAGGAAAACTTACTTGATCAAGAGAACCTTCTTGACCAAGAAGTGCCTCCTAATAGTCATAATTCTAGAACCTATCAGACTAGTTTCTTATGTACATTTTCCCTAGACTATCACCTCATTAGGGATATTCTTAACAAAAATTGGAATATTATTAATGGAGATGAAATGTTGTTTAAGTCCTTAGGAGCGAGGTCCAGGATAACTTATAGGAGAGGCCGGAATTTAAAGGCCCTTTTACCGTAGAAGAAAAAGCCAGAGTCTAACAGGCCTAATGGAATGTTTAAATGTGGGGCTTGTACTCAATGCAAACACATTAAGGCCAGCAACCAACTTTGTATCAATGACAGAATATATAAAATAAATTTTAGATACAATTGTGACACTAAAAGTGTGACTTATGTAGCTCTATGTGACCAATGCAATGGTTACTACATCGGAAAAACAGAAAGGAAAATAAAACAGCGAATATACGAACATTATTATGCTATTGGTAAAAAAGACATTAACAATGCACTGGCTAAGCACTGTTTAGAACATCCTGGCCATACTTTTAAATTTGCCATTTTACAACACAGGCTCAACGATTTTAGAGGGGGTCCTTGGCAAATTCTTTTAGAGATAGACGAACTGATGTGGCAAATTAGGACAAGGGCATACATTTTTCCAGGTTTGAATGAAAACATATCAATTAAGTGTATTTTGAAGCTGCTAGCTTTGAAAAGATGATTATAATTTATGTATATATACATTTTAATTTATATTTAAAACATTTTTGTAGTATGAGTAAGGATTTATTAAATGTATTATTGTAGTTTATAAATTATTAGATTTAGGTGGTTATTAAGAAATATTACATAGTTTTGGTTTAGTTTTAAAATGAACACATTTTTCAACTAAGTGGTTTTATAGTATATGATGAATAGTACTATTAATTTATTTACTATTTAATTATTTTACATTTTGGACAAAAAAAATTAATACACACTTAGATACACTTTCAGTTTACAAACTCAGGTATATTAGACTGCTGCTCACCGAAATCTTGTGACATTTTAGATAGTGCATTCTCTTTTGGGGGGAAAATGCACATTGGATGTTGTGGTTTTTTTGTATTTGGAATCTCAATGAGTATTTTTAATATTTTTAACAATATTTTTAATTTATGATGTTTAATGGTTTATGTTCCTTAGGAAGTATGTATAATTCATAATTTCTTATAAGGTAGAGGTGTGTTTACTGTTTAGCTAATAGTTTTAACAATTATCTTACTTTACTGTAATTAATTGATACGCTTAATTTGTGTATAAAAGTAATGCTAATTGATTTATTCACCTTTAGTCTGAGGAAGGTGAGGCAACGTCCTTACCGAAAGCGCTTACAATAAACGGTTTTTATTTGTTCATTTGCCGGCTCTTATAGTGTTCCTTTCGCTCTTTTTAAACCATATATCAGGGTGCCTTGACTTCCACCTGAGGCAA
>NC_056737.1:511646820-511749320 GCF_019279795.1 Protopterus annectens | reverse complement strand
ATAGGACATGCTGGAGGGACAGATTCATAACCCAGAGGCTCCCTTCACTTTGGAATAAAATCCCAGTCCAGGTTAGGCAGAGTCCCTCATTGACTCTCTTCAAGAGGAATCTTGATGAGTGGATGGGGGATCGTAGGTTTACCCTGGGTATCAATTCTTTGTCACTGTTAGACAGGTTAGACAGATGCACAGTATACTAACCTCGAAAAAGGGCATAGCAAAATTAATTTAAAATGGGTGGCGAAAGCCAAATACACTCTGGCTAGGCTTATAAATGCCCTAGGGCAGATAGCCTAGTATGAACCTATGAACCTATGAACAAAAAGTATGCACTGCATTGCAATGCTCATGGACAATTTTACCAGAGATACCGTCAATTTTATGTATTTTAACAAAAAGGAAAAATTACTAGTACAGGAATGACTGCTCTTGCTGTTCTGAAGTCATTCCTGTGCAACTAGTTTTCTGTTTTTGTTGATTTCTTCTTCCTTAAGGAAAGTGTCTACTACCCTTAAGGCTGGAAAACTACATTTCCTTAGTACTAGGTTGCATTGTCTGTTTTATATGCTTTAGCTGATATTTCACCCGATAAAGATATGAAAGTCTGTTTTTAGTCTGTACCAAAAAAGGGGGGGCTCCAGAACCATCTGTCTGTGGCATAACAGGTAGCACACTCACATTTGGTACAAAAGGCTATGGATTTTACTACTACACCAGGTAGATGGATTGCTGGCATAAGAGGAGTACTTTATGACCAAGCTGAAAAGGGTCTGACACCAACCCATCCAACTGATCAATAAAACAATAATTACATACATAAATAATTAATACTGTCTATATCAGCATAAAATAGAGTTAGTAAACACTAGTTTGGTCCTTGGAAAGATTTAAGGAGAAAAAGGATAGCAGGTTGTATTTTGGTCTTCAGTATTTCCAATGATCACATTTCCACATTCATAGTAATTCTTCCAAATAGCTAATAAAATGGCTTCCTATAACATTTTATTATATATATTAGCTCCTGTGTTATATTTTGGTTAAAGCTACACAAGTTAGCAACTACACTTATTGTAATACTTATTTCTGTTCATTGTATAAATGTAACTGTTGATTAGAATGTAATACGTGACTTTGTGAATGCAGTGTGGCAAAAAGAGGGTCCACTGGACCATCCTTACCCCATCAACAAAAGGTAGTGAAAAGGTATCAGACACTGTTGGGGCTTGAAGGTTGGTTTTCCTTATGTAGCACAGGGTAGCAGAATTATTTTTCTGGATATATTAACACCAAAAAGGCACAAGCAGTGGAGTAAGCTCTTATGGGTTAGCACTATGATGTACTATCATGGTATCCAGCGAGCTTGATTTAACTGTATGGCATGGAAGTCGTGAATTATTTCACGTGTCAAAGATAAGCTCTAAGCAAGCTTGGTCTGCCAGAGCTAAACTCATTTCACTGATATGAAATTACCTCAAATGGCTGTTGCTAGGCAGCTGCCTTGCAGACTGTGGAGCACAAGTTCATTTTACCCATCCTTTGACACTAAATGAACTGTCTTCAACCACATTCATTTAGTTAAATGTCAACAAGGGAGAAAGGAGACAGAAAGAGGTGCAATGAATATCCAGAGTAAGAAATGGCTACCTAATTAGAGATTTCCATTTTAAGACAGTTAATACATGCAGCATGTGTTTTAATAGCACTATTAGAATGAGTTCAACATCTGTGAAATTTCAGGGGATACCATACATCTAAGTAAATAAGATGGATTCTGTTGACATCCATCTCAGTGCATTACATGGGTGTAGCAATGAGTTGCTGTGGGAGTAGTAATGGTCATATCTTTGGGGCACGGCTATATAATTGTTGTGTGTATCACATGCACCTGACACTTACTACTATCAGTTTGTACAGCTCTAAAGAGGAAAATCAGCACACTGCATTAAAGTGTCTTTCTTGCTCATCATATAAATTATACTTGCAGACACATTTTATGATACCATATGGTAGAGATTCCAAGATATCAGCCAGAGAATAGCTTCTATATAATTGAATGGCTGTGTTAATAGATATGGAGAAGTCACTTTGACAGACAATAGGCTTTGTTTAACTAAGCAATAAGTTAGTTTGCTCAATAATTATTCAGCTGTAATGGCACATAGGTAGGATGCTAGTATGTGTACTGATCAACGTGTAACATAATGGTGACGTATGCAATGCAATAGTTGAGTCTCCTTCTTACTGAACCTGGTATATATTTCACTACTTAAAATAGTGATATAGCAGTGCTTGTGTGCAGTGCTAGAGTATTTATGGAAGCTACTAATGCCTTTGTCTAAGGCATGATTAGGCATTCCTTCAGCAGTCACATCCAATGAATGTATATTTCAGCAACAGGACATGTTATTAATGCATGGCCCTTGGCAGGACAAGGTAGGCATCAGTCAGTAGTACTATATAAGCTAATGGCATATGCAATCATCCTTAAAAAGGGATGCTTTAATAGATCGAAAGTAGGAATTCACATGGTGGAACTGGAATAATTTCATAAGGACAGATCCACTGGTCACGTGTTTTCTTTGGTGGAAAAAATGCATCGCAATTGGAATAGCAATGTTCAATAGTAGACAATGTGCTATAACTGATAAGTCCTAGATCTTCAAGCACATTTTAGGCTGTTTGTCTACAGTTTTCTGGGTTACATCAGAGTTGTGGCTATTCATAGTCACCTTCTTGTATGACTTTAATTGGTCCTTCATGGTTTCTAAGGTGGTTTATCACAGATGAACAAGTAAATGGCTTTTTCCGTTGCTGGAGGGAGTTCATTAATGTAAAAAAAGGTATAGGTCAATGTTTTTGCTTTGTTTTTGGCCATAACCCTTGCCAATCATCTGTCTTCTCTAGGCTAAATGACCTATGCATTGTCCTTACAGACAAGAAAAGACTAAGAGAAGCCATCGCCAAAGCAACCAACCTTTTTTCTTTCATTTTAAGTCCCTTTTTCTTTGTATGCTCATTCCCATCCAAGAGATTGTCATGCAGTGGGTATATACGATACATACCGCCTCTGTGTGATTCTCGATCTCCATTAGGGAAGCTACAGTGGAGATTGTGCTCATAAGCAAATGTCACCCCCCCCACCAAAGACAGGCAAGGTGAATTTTGATTCATCTTTCATCACCTCCCTATTGCCATTTCCAACAAGCACCCAACCTGATAGTCAAAGTTGTGTCATTTAGGTCATAGTCAGGGCTTTATCCGTCTATACCAATGGAGCTGTCTAGTGCGATAGATTTGCTCACAAAAATTCAAGACTGTCTAGCAGACTGTGGGGCTCAAATGGGAGGTAACAGTACAGATCAAACATTATTTAACAGGGAGGGAGAGTGAGAGACAGAGAGAGAGAGATGTTCCTGCTTGAGCCTCTTTTTAAAGAAATAGGTTGGTTTCCCAGTAGGGAGCTACTCTTTTAAGATACTGTTGCAGTGTATGTGGATGACAAATTAGCAATACAGGGGAGCAAATATATCTTACATTCTTTCAGAACAGTAGCCATATCACAAGTGAAAGGTGGGCAGCAAAAATAAATTTGCAGTTGAAAATAGAATGTGGGATCTTTTATGAGATATATATATATATATATATATATATATATATATATATATATATATATATATTAGCCAAATTATCTTTTTGTTTATACTTTTGTAAAGTAATTCTCCACATATACTTACACATGCAGTCCAGCCATCATATTAATAAAATATTCACAGACATATGCACTTTCTTTTCATCAGCTGTTGGATCAAGTTCTATGTAACAGTGAAATTCATCTTTTTTATTAACTACAATGCCTGTTCCCATATTTTCTACATCAAATAAAATAAATATACTTTTCTATAATACCAACCATCTCTCCCTTAATAATATTCACAAATATTCCAAATTGCAGACACATTCAAGTTTGTTCAGGCACATGCTTCTGTCATTTCAGTAGATCCTGTCCTATAAGCTTTGACTTATATAGCCTATAATTTATATTTAAATACCACTTTGTCACCTTTAATACCCTAACTTTTGATGACAGCCTAAGAAAACCTTTGTTTGATTCTCTCTTATGTCAAATATACTGCCGTGTTTCCTTTCAACTAGGTAGCCCTGATGTCTTTCTACTCTTTCTTTCCCTCCTCATACCAATATTTAATATTTCCTTCCTCCTTGTCGATCTCTTACTTTATTCTCATTATTACATTTTCCTTCCTTCCTCTTCTGTAAGTACCTTTTCTACAGTAATTCCCTAACTCCTTTCCTATCCCCAATTGAGTCCCCCTCCAAACTTTTATTCCTTTTCTACCCTACAACAATTCCCTTAATGTTCTCTTCTCTTATGCCATTTGGCTCTTTCTTCCTCTCACCCTTCCATTTTTGTATAGCTTTTCACAGTTACCATTACTGACATTGTTTCCCTCCTGTCTCTAACTTTTATCACAGCTCCCACCCTCTTCCCTGTTCCCAATACACACAGTTTTCATGTATCCTCCACCTATCCCCCAATTAGTCTCCCATTCTTCCCTACCCCTCATCACCCTTCTTGCCTACTCTTACTTCCAGGACATGTCAATAATCTATGCATCTCCTTTCCCATTTCTCCAACATTTGCCATCCTCCTGTCTGTATTATTCTACATTCCCTTACCCTCCTTCCCAGTCCCTTTTACCAGTTTTATTCCACATTTCTCATAGTTCCCTTATTGTTTAACCTTTGAATGCCACCACATATCCTCTTATATCTGGTATACTTCATTCTCTTTCCAATTCATGTTTCCTGTCATTGACATTGCAGTCCTTGCCTGTTCCTATTTTTACCCAAAGTCACCACATAAATTATACACTGCCTTATTCCTTTTTTACTTCCCATTCCCTGGTAAGACTGCCATCTTCATCATTCTGACTTAATTTATATTTCTTCTCAAGAATCCCACCTCATGTATTCTTTCTTTATCTTACCTAGCAGTTTCCATGCTTACAGAGATAAAAGGACTACAATATTCTGCTTTTCCCCTTCTTCACATCTCTCTCCCCCCTACTTTACCATTACTAATGATTAAATATCAGTACTGTTTTAACTATAAACCAATCAAATTCCCTATTCAAACCTTCAGTATGCACTCGGATTCATTTGCTAAAAACACATTATCATCCACGAACAAATGAAAGGCTGTCCCTTTCTCCTGGCTGACTGAAACCTCTAAATTTCCCTTTACCATAATAATGAGCAACAATATTACCAGTAAACATTACTAGTGACAGTAAGCAAGCCCTTCTTGTCCCAGTAGCCATTCTATTCTTATTTCTCTTTCCAAAGTCCCATTTTCCCAAATGTCCACTGCTGGCTTCCTATGCATTGCCTTAACCTATCACTTAAATCTGTCCTTAGTTGTACATCCTCTGAACCCCCTCAAAACTTCCCAATCACAAAAATCAAACATTTCCTAAATCAAAGAATAATAAACAAATAGGTTTTGCATCTATAATCCATGTTTCCTCTACTTTATTAATGCACATCACATACAGTATCTATCCTATGATTGCCTTCCTTTAACAAATCCCAGCTGTCACGCATGAATTACTGTAGATAAAATTACTTCCATCCTTTTTACCAACACTTTTCCTAATATTTTAGCATCAGCATTGATTAATGAAGTTGGTAGACAGTTATTTGGCTCTTGCTTTTTACAGTCATTCATGAATTTCTCTTTTCTCCATTCCTGTTGTAAATGTCTACAAATCTTTCTGTATTTCTTTCTGTTGTTGCCTTATCTGCTAGTTTGTAAAATTTCACTGGCTAACAAGATTGTCTGCTTTTTTTGTCTTCAGCTATGTAGTTCCTCTCAACCACACTCCTCAACCTTCCTGTCTTACAGGTCCCTATTGGATTAATCTATTTGGAATCTCCAAATATTTCCTGTTTACTCTATCCTCTCATATCCTTTTTTGGCTCGCTCTCCAAGCCTGTTATAATCTTTCTAAAGGCCTTGCACATTCTTCCTTTGCATTCTGATCTTCTTTCAAAACTTGACCTCCACCTCAAAAATTAAAATAATAGTGTTGTTTCTCCTTTTCTTAATTTTCTTTTTTAGCTGTTTTCTAATGTTCTTGCCCAATCCCAGTCAAACTCTTGCCTTTCAATTATTTCTCTGTTCTCCACTGTACACTCCCATTTCCAACTCTCTTTAGCTTGCCCTCTTCCCATATTTTCTTTTGTTATTCCTTTAACTCTCTTTTCCAACCTTCCTATGTGTGTCTCTTTCCAAATTTCTTTGCTTCCCCTATCATCTCCCTCTCACTGATCCATTCATGCCATCCAACCAAATTATGCCTCAGTTCTCTTCTCCCACCCATCCTCATTCTTTAAAGCACTACAACCAATCCATTCAACTTGAATTGCCTCCTTTCACCTTATATGTCTTCATAATTAACCTCTATCCTGAGTCTTTCATCTCATACCCTTCCCTGAAGTGTAAAGCCACTGGGATATGATCAAAGACCCTTGTTTATTTTATGTTAACTCCAATCCCTCACCACATTATTTTCACACTCAGCAGAAGTATTTCTAGTGTAATCATCTGCTGAGTCCCAACCCTTAAGAGAGTTTTTTTCTACCATCCAGATTCCTTTCCTTTCACACATCTAGCTACCCACTACCTTCATCTTTCTTCTAAATCATATTTTTAGTGTATTATATGCCCTTCTCCAGACTAACCTAATTTTCTCTTGTTCTAGCATCACACTGAAGTCCATCTCCTATCAGATCCACCTCTCATTTCCACCAATTCCCTAAAGAATTTCTCATAAAGCCACCCTCCATTCTTGTTTGGGCCATACATATGTCAAGTTAGCTTAAGTCTCCTATATAGTCTCCTTTGCCAAATAATCCATCTGTGATGACCCACCACTGGACCAGTAATCAAGGAATCTCAATCCTCACCACTGGCACCCATGGGGGATGTACACTTGGAGGATGACAAGTACACACACAGTATTTCCAGATGCAGCTCTCTGCATCAAGTGCAATTTCCATTAAAATCACACAGAGACCACAGTCAGTCCGGGGCTGGTTTCTCCATTTTTCTCCAGATCCCCAATAACACTCCCCACTGGCACCGCTATAAAGTTGAGATCTCATCTGAGTGGCGAAGCCAAGACATCCAGCACCCTCTCTGTCCAATCAGTGCCTCATGTCCCTGCCCAAGTAGCTGACACACACACTCTTTGAGGTTTGTTTAGACACACACACACACACACACACACACACACACACACACACACACACACACACACACACACACACACACACATACCTGGGAAAGGCTGGCACAGGTTTACTAGCTATGCTCCCTTTTGCCCAGCCTATAAGGTAGTTATCACTGCCACCATCCAACTCCTTATCAGCTACTTTAAGGCCGTTAAATATTAATACTGATACAAATGGTAGTTTGGCCAGAGCAAGACTATTAGGAGTGGCCCACACAGTGTCAGCAAATAAATATTCAAGTACTTTCAAAACTTAAGTATCTATAGACAGATCAGCTACAATGAAAGGTTTAAATATATTTAATAATAAATAATAAAAGAACAAGAAAATACTCAGTATATATTCACAGTGACATCAGAGTTCAGAATCACAGGAAATATTTAAGACAACATTGTGCAACAGTCTCAAATAAATAAAGAAAAATATCTAAACTAAGCTTTGCTATATTCCTGACTATATCTAAGAGAATTATATCATTCCCTAGTAACTTACTTCTTCAGAGCAAGGCAGATGGGGTGAATGGATCTTCTAGTTGTTGTCAGGTCCAAGACAGAATACAAAATGCACTGTCTCTCTCAGAGAGTTCTCAAATTAATATCTCAAATTTTACTGATGGGATAGCTTGCAGAATGACATAATTTCTTGTGATCTGACTCTATCCCAGGTGAAACCCTCACTGCTGGAAGCTGGCAGTATTTAGCATCTACCTGTGAAAATACATAGACCACAGATCTTTGGCAGATGCTGGAAGTCATAAAACAATTGCATTCCTTCATATTTTCAGAGGTAGCAATTAGTTCGCTCCAAAGACAATACAGAAAACTTCTCAGCATAGACTCTGTGTCTCTAGCTCATTGAAAACTGAAAGATATCATCTTTTATTGTGAAACCATAAAGTAATTTAATTTCAGCTATTTTTCTGAAGTTAACCTCCTGTATTCCAGTTTCCACTGTTAACATATACACATTTAAACAGTTACAATAGTGCATGTACATTTCTGTTCTCTTCCAGCAGAGCACACTGTGGTTACACTTCAAGAACAAGCACCTTATAAAATACCTCTTTAACACACTTGTCTGTACAAACCAGTAAATACAGTTCTAATATGGTTATAACACAAGCATCTTATATAAACTGTTGATATTCACAAATGACATATAATTATTTACAAAATTCCAGATAGCTGTGCTGACAGTATCTCCTTTCATCACACCATCTACCATTACCACTTTTCCTTTCTATCTCCTGTACCTCTTGGAGCCCATTCTCAGTCACCATATATACCTCTCCTTTTCCTTCATGTCTGTACTCTATGCCCCCAAAAACTGCTTTGTTTGCAGTTTGATTACCCGCATGATTAAATTATAACTGTTATTCTAAGCCTTTTGGTTTAAACACTTGGTCTCCAGACCAGTTGTTTTACATTAAGAAGGTTTGTGGTCTGCACTGTTGTGGCAGGACAGGTAGCTTACATCCTTCTAAGTTGGGAATTGCTGATTGAAGGCTCAGTGTCTGTTATTCTAAAAGTGTATTAGTTCTGGTTAAAGCACTTGGGTTTCAGGCCAGTTATTTTTCATTCAGAATGTTTGTGGTCTGCACTCTTGTGGGAAGAGAAGCTAGATTCTGCCCTTCTGAGATTGGCATTTCTGGTTAAAGACTTATTGTGCCTGCTTACTTGAACTGTTTCTTTCTGAAATTGGTGTGTCTTTTTTGCTATAGCATATACTAGATTCAGACATCCTGAATCTAGCTTTGTTTGTATAAAATGAGCACTAATCCAGGCCATCTTTTTGGATAAGGTTCCCCTGCACCCTATTGGCAGGAGTGTGCAGTTAGAACTTGTCTGATTGAAGACTGCTGGAACAGGGCTCAGCTTTTAGCTTTTTAACTGGTTATTTGGGTAATTCATTTAAATCAGGTTGCTTGTTTTCTGTTGTTACATAAAAATGCACTTTATTCATCTGATTTTACTGTATTTGTGTTTCTTCCTACTTTATAACTTTTTTTTGCTTTTGCTGCTTGTTCTTAAATGCACTTAATTGCATTTATTCTGCTGCATTTATTACAGCTTGTTGGTAGCCTGATTAAATTGTAACTGTTATTCTATACCTTTGGTTGAAGCACTTTGGCTTCAGACCAGCTGTTTTACATTAAGGTTTGTGACCTGCACTGTTGTGGCAGAACAGGTAGCTTACATCCTTCTGAGTTGGGAGTTGCTGACTGAAAGCTTAGTGTCTGTTATTCTAAAAGTGTATTAATTCTGGTTTATGCACTTGGGCTTCAGGCCAGTTATTTTACATTAAGAAGGTGTGGTCTGCACTCTTGTGGGAAGAGAGGGTAGATTCTGCCCTTCTGAGCTGGGAGTTTCTGGTTAAAGGCTTATTGTGCCTGTTTATTTGAAATGTTTCTTTCTGAAATTGGTATGCCTTGTTTGCTGTAGCATAGACTAAATTCAGACCTGCTGAATCTAGCTTTGGTTGTATAACTTGAGCACTAATCCAGACCTTCTTTTATTTGGAGAAGGTTCCCCTGCACCTTAGTGGCAGGAGTGTGCAGTTAGAACTTGTCTGATTGAAGATTGCTGGAATGGGGCTCAGTTTTTAGCTTTTTATTGGTTAATTTGTTAAAATCAGTTTGCTCATTTGCTACTGTTATATATAAAAAATACACTTTATGCATTACCACTTAGCTAGGGTTAAACTATTCCCGGCGCCATAAAGTCTGCTCTTTAAATTTTCCCTTTAAACTTGCCAGTTGTTTAGATTTAGCACTCAAATCTGTTTCTTTGAGGTCAGCACTTGTTCAGAACTCATTGTAAGCACTAAATAAGATACAAATTACTACAGCACTCAACTTTCCTCACTTGTCTAGAGGAAAACAATTTTTAGTACTTAATAAATAAGCACCTATTCAGGCATGTCTAAGGGTCAGCTCCCAGTGTTTTCTCCTGTCTACCTGATGAATCTGGGCATCTTGGGGCAATACAGCAATTGCCTCATGTACAAAGACAACCCTTTCCTCCTACCAACCAACACTACAACCTGTGAGAGATGCACTTATATAGCCAAACTGGAAGCAAAGCTCTCTTCACCAAAGACTGGACTAGACAGTCAAGAGGAGAAGGTAAACACTTGCACCACACCACACTCATCACATAGTCCGTCAAAAACCTACACCACCAAAACAGACACATAGAAACACAAAACACACACCTACATTAGGGGAGGCTCTCAATAAAAATCTGCTCAAGCAACAGAGACCTCCAAAGCAAAAACACAAACAACCTCCACCCCCAACACAACCCAAATGACACATAGCCCACAAACTCTGTGTGCCACTCAACCACAGCCCATAAGGCATAACAACGTACCCAACACTCTAGTCATAGGTGACCCTATAGTCAGGCACACTGATGTTCCACTCACCAGGCTAAACAAGGAGAAAGTTACTGTCAGCTGCCTGTTGGGTGCCAGGATCAGCCACATAATGCATGTGCTCAGATCACCCCACAACAAGTACAAATATGACTCTGTCATTGTCCATGTTGGTGTGAATGACCTGAGATGTACCTCCCTAGACTACATGAAAAGAGACACAGAGGAGCTCTCCAATCTTGTAGCCCAAGCAGGTAAGTCCTAGCCCTAAGTAGCATCCTGCCATCACCGAGAATGATACCACAGTACAAGGACAAAATGGCTGACTTCAACAATTGGCTAAACTTCTGGTGTCATTCTAAGGGGATCCAGTATCTGTCTGCCTGGGATGACATGATCAGCAGACCATGAGGCTTTGCCAGAGATGGCCTGCACCAGTTGCCCTTGGGATTCCGGATACTGGCTAAGGCTCTTGCCACCCCATTGTGCCTTTTTTTAGGCAAGTTTTGAATGGCAATTTCACCACCATAACAGGTACAAGCAAGCAAAATTTGAGGGTAATGCTACTCAGTGCTAGAAGTCTAAACCTCAAAATGCATTCACTCGAGGCACTCCTTAAAATGGAGAACATCAACATCTGTGCAGTGACAGAGACCTGGTTCAAGGCTCCAGAGAGCACCCCTGCATTACCAGGCTATAATTCATACCACACCTTTCGGCCACCTAACCTGGACTGAAACACTAAAGGCAGAGGCGTGTCCATATTCATTAAGGATATCCACACCTCCAGGCTAGTTGCTCTGCATAATGCATCTGAGATTATCCAACTGCAACTAACTCTGGTCAAGACCGCAATCCAAATTGTAACTTGCTACAGATCCCCCAACATACCCCAGGATTCCCACTCCTCATTTCTTGATACACTGGAAAATATTAGGGTAGAACTCAACACCCTCATAATGGGTGATTTCAACTACCCCACCATTGACTGGGAAACCTACTCATGTACTAACTCTTTTGCTCAACATTTTCTGGAATTCATAAATTCCAATGCCTTGGCTCAACTTATTCACACCCCCACCAGGGGCAGCAATATCCTAGACCTGGTCATTACCAACATGGGTGACCGGTGTTCCACACCAGAGGTCAATTTCTTGTTGGTCAGATCCGACCACCAACTAATCATCCTAGATATCCACGTCCTGCCCCCACCCCCATTAGGGAAACCACCGTAAAATATTTCTCCAAAGCCAACTTCACACTTCTTAAGACAGAAGTGACAAACTTCATGACACCAATGCAGATGGACAATAGATGTACGACTGCTGAATCTTACACAAATACACTTTATAAGCACTTACATGAGTGCATGGATCATGCTATCCCTAACAGAACCAAGATGCTATCCTCCAAAAAAAGGAAGCCAATCTGGTGGCCCCCTGCCATGAACAAACTCTACAACAGAAGAAAGAAACTGTTCCAAAAGAGAGTAAAATCCCATGAGTGGAGGAGCTCCCTGGTCAGTCTCAGTAAGAAGCTGAGATCCCTTATAAGATCCTCCAAAGCTAGTTGCGAAAACAAAATCACCATTGATTCTAAAGACAGCCACAATGCATTCTATAGCTATGTCAAGATTCTCAATGGCAACACTCAGATCTGCTCTGAGTTAAGGCACAATGGCACTAAATATACAGAACCAACTGATATTGCCAACATCCTGTCAAATAGGTTCAATGCTAACTTTACCCCACTCTCACCTCCTAAAAGGCTCATCTCTCTACCGGAAGAATGCAAAGTTCCTGTAATCACAGCTGCACAGGTAAAAAAACACACTCTCCAAAGCCAAGAACACAGCATTCATAGGACCTGACAACATCCCAGGCTGTGTTCTACATGAACTACAGAATGAACTGGCACCCCACCTAAGCATCATGTTCAATCATAACCTCATCTCAGGCATTGTGCCCACTGAATGGCGCACAGCGATGGTTGTCCCACTCCACAAAGGGGTAGCCATCATGGACCCCGGGAACTACTGGCCCATTAGCCTAACAAGCCTGGTCTGCAAGCCCATGGAACATATCATCATGGAACTTATAAACAAAGACATTGGTAATCTCCAAACTCTGGAACCCACCCAGTTTGAGTTTGTAAAAGGCAGATCATGTCTCCTAAACCTGATAGACTTCTTTGAAGCAGTCACCAAAGCTGTAGACGAGGGTAAGGTGGTTCACACAGCCTATCTAGATCTCGCCAATGCTTTTGACACCATACCCACTCTGGAATTATAGATAAACGCACTAAACTAAGTATAAATCCCTATGTCACAAGATGGGTTGCCAACTGGCTCACTGACAGAACCCACACTGTGAAAGTAGCAGACTCCAAATACAATTTCAGACCAGTGACAAGTGGAGTACCACAGGGTTCAATCCTGGGTCCTCTCCTGTTTGGTATCTACTTTTCTGAGGTACAGGCTAACAGAGAAGGTCTTTGGCTAATGAAGTTCACAGATGACTGCAAACTAGGAACCATAATCAAAACTCCTAATGATGTGGACATCCTACAAAAGGGGCTCACTGAGACAGATGCCTGGTGTCAAATGCCATGGCCTCAAGCTCAATGCCAAAAAGTGCATTGTCATCCCCTTTGGTAAAAACTCTGTACCCATGAGCTGCCACATATGTGGTAGTCTACTTAACACTGAAAGTGTGAGAACAGACCTACACAGGTGGACAGTAGTCTCTCCTTTGATAATCACATCACCACAGTAGTCAGGAAATCCTTCTATGTGGTACACCTCATCACAAAAGGTTTCTCATCCAGGAAAAAAGAGGAAATTGTTCTCCTCTACTCGTCACTCATTAGACCCATTATAGAATACAATGCCCCTTTTGGTATGTACCCCACAAGACATCTACAAGAATTGGAAAGGCCACAGAAATACCTTACAAAAAGGATTACCTGCCTCAAACAGATACCCTACGCAGACCACCTCAAAAACCTCCAGCTTTACTCTGTCGCATATCACCTACTCAGAGGCAATCTCTGCCTAACATACAAAGCTATGTCCAACCCAGAGCTGTTGGACATGCTCCACTTAAAGAAATCCCAATCCCTCTGAGCTACATGCTCTAGGGACCTAAACCTTGTCACCACAATAAACCTAACATACTGGAGGAATAGATTCCTGTCCCAGAGACTTCCCATACTCTGGAACAAACTACCTATCTATATCAAACAAAGCTCCTCATTAGCACTCTTCAAGAAAAATTTTGATGACTGGATGGGAAATAGGAAATTTACCCCGGGGATATCCTCTGGGGCTCTGCTTGACAGGGGCCCAGGAAAATAATTTTCTTGGATGGCGAAAGCCAGGATACCTTTTTGGCTAGGCTTATATAGGCCCTAGGTCCAATAGCCTAGTACCTACCTATGAACCTATGAGATTTAATTTAGTGTTGTGTATTAATCTCACTGCTCCATGTCCTCATTCCAGCTTTGTTGTTAAGTATGCCATTTTAATATTGTCGGGAATTCAGTCCTAGTCTATGTTAAATTAAAATAAAAAAATGAAGATTCTATAGAAAAAGAACTACAATTCAGCTTTTATTAAACAATACCAGTATATTAGGTGCTCAGCAAGCGTTTAATCACAGCAAAAGAAAGCTGCCTCACCTATAGTTTCTACTCCTTCTAACTCTTCATCAACACAAATTAAATATGAAGATACAAGAAAAATAAATTACTTGTATTTGTCAGAATTCTACAGTTTCATTATATTTGGTCTCAATTTTTATTTCCCTGATCAGCCAACAAAATTGGCAGGGCAGTTCATGAACCACAGACAAACAAAATGTTCTTTTACATAAGGCAAAACATTTCCATGTCAAAGAAAATTGCTAAACACAAGCTGTCATAAATCATTTCCTTAAAGAAATCATCCATACAATGCTTTTAGTTACATTGAGGAAGATATTTAAATAACTAAATATTAAAACTGAATTTAAAAGAACAAGAATTTTTTGAGCAGGCTAATGTTTAATGTATGCATTTAAAATGTTATGTGATGTCTTAAAGTCAATATGTTCAGATGTTCAGTTTTTATGCAAAGTTATTTCCTTGGATTCAAAAAACTCTATGCAAGAATAGCACTATTCTTGCATGGAGTGGTTTGTGTCCATATAGCACAGCACCACACCTTGCATATTCATGAAGGCACGCTGCTTTTCTACCTATATGGACATGAAACATGAACAAATGCAGGGGGCATGTCCAAGTAGTGCATGGACATTGAATACACCTCCTGCACTTAAAAAGTGCCGGATGGCACTTTCTAATAAAGCTCTGGGTTAATATTAGAGAATTACTCTAATATTATGCCAGTATTTCAGTGTCTGCAGACACTGAAATGGAATAAATGACTACTTCAGTGTTTACAGACACTGAAATAAACACGGCATCAGGAAAGAAATGCAGGAGGTGTGTGACAGGTTCTGTGACACACCCCCCCCTGCATTGTAAAAGTGCCGTATGACACCTCCACAACCTGCTAAAGCAATTGCACAAATAATGGGGAATAAATCCCTCAAAAGGGACACAACATACATATTGGCTCACAAACTTAGAAAGTTGATAGAAAACAGATCATGCATTAACATGAATTACTGAAGGATCGAGGTCTAAAAGCAAATGTATGCCAATATTCCCTGACAGTAGTCCATGTGGACAAAGGAACAAATAATGGGTGGAACAAGCAATAAAATAGGGACACCTCTGAAAAATTGCCCTCACACACTTAAAAAGTTGATAGAAAACAGGATATGTATTATCAGAAGTCCTTGAGATATAGAAGCCTGAAAGCTGAATGAATGCCATTGTTTCCCGATTACATTCCTCAATGACTTTTCAGAACACCACAAAACTCACTTATATAACATAATAATATAATAATAATATATTTTTTCTAGGGTATGGAATGTTTAAGCATAGCTAAGAGAGTGTGCACATTATGACCCACCATTTACCATAGCTTAAACATCCCATAGAAGATAAATAGAAATATACACATGAAATTTCCAGCCAAGATGGTGTAGTGGTTAAAATTCTGGCTTTGCATGCAGGCCTTCATGGTTTGAGTACCAAGACAGGCAAATTGTTTTTCTATGGGAAAGTAGTGTTAAAACTATTTTTGTAAACTTAAATTATGTAGCAACTGTGTTTTGACAACCAGGGTAGTGTAACTCGTGTACAATGTAAGTGTGAGTGCATATAACATGTGAAACCACCAATTTACACACAAGTGCCCCATACAATATAGTCACACCCCTTGCCAATGTAAGGAAAGCATGTGATATACACTTAATAAAGGAAACCAATCCCCTGATATATTTAAAAAATTAAAAGTGACCAATTGTTAGCATGGCTCAGTTATGCTTGGTAAGTGTAACCATCGCTAAGATGTGATTGCTAAGCAACAGGTAGCTCAGCTAAATGGATGGGCACACAGTTAAACACTGCTCAACAACTTCTCCTTTAAGCAGTGTTAAAAGCAGCTTAGTGGATTTGCGCATTGCTTACCAGAGCTTACCTTTTTCAAAACAGTCCAATGACAGCAAAGGCTGGGAATATAGCACTACATAAATGGGGCAGGTGGGAATACAGCCATTGTAGCTGATCTCTGCAGGCACTATGGCTGGGGTAGGAGAGGGATTTCACTTTTGGGTGCAGCACTGGGGCATTCAGGAGTCCAGGTTCATGGTTGGACTCCTAGTGAAAGATCATGAGGACAGACTGCTGCAGGGCCAGTACCAGGGCTCACAATACAAAGCAGAGGCCTGGGACAATCTCACATGTGATCTCACAAGGGCTACTGGCATCGCTCACACTGGCGAGCAGGTCTGGTACCATTTCTCTGTACTCAAGTGTAGGAAGAGGGATCTCTTGGACCAGTGGACCTAAGATGCATGGGCACAGAATGTTCCAGAAGTGTGTACGTATCAGTATCAATTAGTGTTTACCAAAGTTTTGCCTGCGTATGTGATCGATATGGATGCATAAATGGTTCTTTATGCACTGTACAGCTGCAAATGAGAGGTCTGAGATCATAGATGCCCATGCCAGCAGTTTGCTAAGGCTGCACCGGGAGGCTGGTGAGTACAAATCTAGCTTGCAGTATTCAGGGCAAATAAATAGAAAGGAGTAGAATGTCAACTGCCAGTAGGATAAAATGTGTACTCTGTGTAATGAATAAATGATGGTAGCAGAGTAATAGTGAAGTACAGGATACCTATCAATAAAAGTGTCAGTACCCTTCAGTACAAGTAAAAACCCCACAATGTTGTGTTTACTTTGGTATGTGGTGGTATGAATCTAAATGTGTACAGGTTCTGCACAGCAACTATGGTTCTGACAGCATGAATTAATTGAGGCTCATCTGGCAAAGAGTGTGGAGCTGTAAAACAGGAGATCAACTATATGAAGTGTTCCATGCACTAAGATCTGATCCCTGAATAGTAATGTGCAAAGTATTATATATGCCAATATTCCCTGACAGTAGTCCATGTGGACAAAGGAACAAATAATGGGTGGAACAAGCAATAAAATAGGGACACCTCTGAAAAATTGCCCTCACACACTTAAAAAGTTGATAGAAAACAGGATATGTATTATCAGAAGTCCTTGAGATATAGAAGCCTGAAAGCTGAATGAATGCCATTGTTTCCCGATTACATTCCTCAATGACTTTTCAGAACACCACAAAACTCACTTATATAACATAATAATATAATAATAATATATTTTTTCTAGGGTATGGAATGTTTAAGCATAGCTAAGAGAGTGTGCACATTATGACCCACCATTTACCATAGCTTAAACATCCCATAGAAGATAAATAGAAATATACACATGAAATTTCCAGCCAAGATGGTGTAGTGGTTAAAATTCTGGCTTTGCATGCAGGCCTTCATGGTTTGAGTACCAAGACAGGCAAATTGTTTTTCTATGGGAAAGTAGTGTTAAAACTATTTTTGTAAACTTAAATTATGTAGCAACTGTGTTTTGACAACCAGGGTAGTGTAACTCGTGTACAATGTAAGTGTGAGTGCATATAACATGTGAAACCACCAATTTACACACAAGTGCCCCATACAATATAGTCACACCCTTGCCAATGTAAGGAAAGCATGTGATATACACTTAATAAAGGAAACCAATCCCTGATATATTTAAAAAATTAAAAGTGACCAATTGTTAGCATGGCTCAGTTATGCTTGGTAAGTGTAACCATCGCTAAGATGTGATTGCTAAGCAACAGGTAGCTCAGCTAAATGGATGGGCACACAGTTAAACACTGCTCAACAACTTCTCCTTTAAGCAGTGTTAAAAGCAGCTTAGTGGATTTGCGCATTGCTTACCAGAGCTTACCTTTTTCAAAACAGTCCAATGACAGCAAAGGCTGGGAATATAGCACTACATAAATGGGGCAGGTGGGAATACAGCCATTGTAGCTGATCTCTGCAGGCACTATGGCTGGGGTAGGAGAGGGATTTCACTTTTGGGTGCAGCACTGGGGCATTCAGGAGTCCAGGTTCATGGTTGGACTCCTAGTGAAAGATCATGAGGACAGACTGCTGCAGGGCCAGTACCAGGGCTCACAATACAAAGCAGAGGCCTGGGACAATCTCACATGTGATCTCACAAGGGCTACTGGCATCGCTCACACTGGCGAGCAGGTCTGGTACCATTTCTCTGTACTCAAGTGTAGGAAGAGGGATCTCTTGGACCAGTGGACCTAAGATGCATGGGCACAGAATGTTCCAGAAGTGTGTAATATCAGTATCAATTAGTGTTTACCAAAGTTTTGCCTGCGTATGTGATCGATATGGATGCATAAATGGTTCTTTATGCACTGTACAGCTGCAAATGAGAGGTCTGAGATCATAGATGCCCATGCCAGCAGTTTGCTAAGGCTGCACCGGGAGGCTGGTGAGTACAAATCTAGCTTGCAGTATTCAGGGCAAATAAATAGAAAGGAGTAGAATGTCAACTGCCAGTAGGATAAAATGTGTACTCTGTGTAATGAATAAATGATGGTAGCAGAGTAATAGTGAAGTACAGGATACCTATCAATAAAAGTGTCAGTACCCTTCAGTACAAGTAAAAACCCCACAATGTTGTGTTTACTTTGGTATGTGGTGGTATGAATCTAAATGTGTACAGGTTCTGCACAGCAACTATGGTTCTGACAGCATGAATTAATTGAGGCTCATCTGGCAAAGAGTGTGGAGCTGTAAAACAGGAGATCAACTATATGAAGTGTTCCATGCACTAAGATCTGATCCCTGAATAGTAATGTGCAAAGTATTATACTGTAGCCCCTACAGCAGTGCTTTGTGTTAACAATTGCTTTCCAGATTGTAATACGTCAAAGTATTAATACACAGTACAAGAACTATCTGTCATGCATGAATGTCAGAATTACAAGGTCAGATTATCCAACCAAGAGAGTATTAGGCAGAAAACAATCAAGCAAGAACAGCATTTCCTCAATAGTTTATTGTGATGAAACACAACCTTTTTGTACTGTTTTGCACAAACAGGCACTGTTCGAATCCCTGGAGTGATAGTAAGCTATATGCATAATGTCACCAAAGAATATGTGAATATTTGTAGAAACAGTCAGGTAGTGTTAATAGAAATTTCTCCACAGGTCTGCCAGGTAAGGAAATGTTTCTATTAGCTGTAAGAAGGCTGTACTAATACACTGTGTACAACACTTCCACTGTCCAACCCCAAGGCTGCAAATGACAGCAAGATAAGTACATACACCAAGTGGTTTCTTCAGATAAATGTCCCTCAAGTGTCACACTGTCACGGCTACTGGTCACCACTGCTAATACCCAGGGTGACAGATAGATATCCAGGTGGATTATGGAAGTAGCACACACACACACACACACACACACACACACACACACACACACACACACACACACGCACACACGCACACACACACACACACACACACACACACACACACACACACACACACACACACACACACACACCATGAGTGCAGGGAACCCCTGTCAGTGTCACATATGTAACCTTGAATATGTGAATATGTATAGAAATAGTCAGGTAGTGCTAACAGATATTTCCTCCACAGGTCTATCAAGTAAGGAAATGTATGTAGTAGCTTTAAGAAGGCTTTAGTAATACACTGTGTACAAATATTCCACTGCCCAACCCCTGGCCATAGGTAGATGTAAAGTGAGGTCATACCTGGAGAGTAATGAGTAGAGTAATGATCAGTACAGTTGTGAACAACTGAAGCCTATACAGTTGTTCATTGACATCTCTGTCTCTCTCCCCCACCCTATCTGCACCAATAATTCATACACATTATCAATGGGTATGTTTTTCTCCAAACCTACTTTTGGGACATGTGTCCTGTTGTTCTACAAATATTGAATTGCTTAATTATTAATGTTCCCTGTTCAAATACTATCATTGGTGCCCTGTTGCTATCAATGTAACTTGCATGCCGTTATAATGCCTGCTGTGGTTCCATGTATGCATGTGTTCTGCTTGCTATGCAACTGTTTCAAATCTGTTTTATGGGGTAAATTAGAACACTCAAGCATGTTGTTATAACTAATCTTGAAATCTGTTGTTCATCACTAACCAATATATTTTGTAAAACCCCAACACCATGGCATGCCTGGGAAGGCAGATCCTGGTGGATCCGCCTGTCCCACCTCATCTGGCCATGGCACCAGGCCCCAGCACATTTGGGACCCAACCTGGGACCACCACATCCGCTGGTCCTGCACCACCTTTGAGTGGAACCACCTCAGGAGAAGGGGCCTATTCCCCCCAAGAGTGGGCGTGGACAGGAAACCATTACCCATAGCCTGGTCCGAGGTTTGGTGCACAGAGCCATCCAAAAGGAGTTTTATGGGCAGCTGCTTAAGATTGATGGCTGCCTGGTGCATTTTGAGGGTCAGCCTGCCCCTCCTGTTCATCCCCCAGCACAGCCACCTTTGGGGCTGTGAAGGTGCATGAGTCATACAGTCCCACTGTATCCATTTGGGGGCTCATGGACATCTGATTCCCAACCACCCTCCCCGTCCAAGGTGTTTACCTCCACATATGTCATATACCACAACTGTCTGCTGTCTTGTCTCTCTTGTCTGTCTTTCTACCTAACTTACCTCCCCAAATATACCTACTATCCTTTACCCAACATCCCACTCTCACCTTAAAAAAAGGGGCATCTGTTGCAAAAAAAAAATTATGCCCCATACATACCTGTCCATTTTGCACGTGTCCACTGGACACATATAATCTGGTCCATAAGGCTTGACAACACATTACTGTTGTCCTCACCCCTCTCTCAGGGATTTGAGTGTCCAAATTCATCTCCAAATTCTGTAGAAATTCACAGCTGTTGCTGTAGAAGAGATGGACAGATATGAACCTTTCCTACACCAGTCCTGCACATCCCTAGCTACGTGTCATGCTGTACTTCCCTCTGCATGCCTCTTTTTCAATACTTTCCTATCATCCCCTTTTCTTTTCTTTTAAAGAAATTAGCGTGGGGTAAATAGAAATAAGCAGAGCTAAGTGAAGCTAAATTTGATTAACTGCAGCTTGGCATTGCTTAGTGTCATGCAAACCCGCTTACAACTGCTTAAAAGTGCCTTAATAACTCTGTATCCATCAGACCTTACTTTGCCCAGCAACAAAATAGTCAGCCCTGCCAAGTCTCAAACCAAGGATGCTGTGCTCTACAATCATAGCAACATACCACTACACACTCTGAGGTGTGTGAATCTGTAATGCTTTAGCAAGCATAGGATGCATTCTGGTCATTTAACATTAATGAAAAACAATCAGCCGTAAGTCTCAAACCTGTGACTCTGTACATCATAGTCAGAGCAATATACCACTACACCATCTGAGCTGCAGAAATTAATGTTCCTTTTCAAAACATATTATGCAACAGAGGCATACAACATTAGGGAGAACGCTCTGTGGAATCATTCATGTGTTGTATATAGACATATACTCACACACACACACACACACACACACTCACACACACATACACTCACACACACATATATATATATATATATATATATATATATATATATGTGTGTGTGTGTCTGTTGAAACATATATATGAAAAAGTAGCTACATAAATATATAAAGGAAGGTGTACATGTATATATATATATATATATATATATATATATATATATATATATATATATACGTATGTATATAACATACAGTGCAGTCATACCACAGAACCATGAACCATCCCTCTCAACCTCTTAATGCAAGAAACCTGTACAAAGGCTGTAAAATGGGGGGGAAATGGGACACATATAGGGACATATTTCAAATATCGCTGTTAGAAACAAAGACATTTGCTACAGCAACAGGGTGCATTCAGCAGACAATTACTGAAGGATATGAGGATGGAAATTGAAATGTTATGTCATTATTTACTGACATAAATCCTTGGATCATCACAGTGATTTACCAGACAAATACAAATAAATTGTGGAACAGAACAAAAGTATGGGCCAAACATCTGGGCATTGTGTGAAAATCCTGGCAGTGGAGAGGTATACTCAGAACCCCTTAGTGCAATGAATCTGAACCAAGCCTGACAAAGTGGGGGGACAAAGGCATGAAAATAGAGACATATCCAAAATATGCGAGTAGATAAGCTGAGAAAGTTGATGTAGTAACAGTGTATGTCCTAACATATATTGACTGAAATATCAGAAGCCCGGGACTCAATTGCTTCTCATTAGTGACCTCAGTCCCCACATCATCCCACTGATGTGTCAGGAATACACAACAGTTATGGGGACCAGACCAAAGATATCAGCCAGACAACTGGACATCCGATGAATACGTGGACATAACACAACATTAGGAAAACTACACTGAGTTACCAAGCAACATCCAAACTACCATCAGACTGACATAACACTACATAAATCCAGCTTTGGGGCTGTACACATGCATTTGCAAATATAACAGGCACTACAGGGATATAACACTAGTGGAAAACAGACACTAGTGTGAAAGGGCATACCCACAACCAATTGCACCACAGTCACAGCGACATACCAGTAAGTAAACTGAACACTACAGTATAATGACTGTGTGAGCAACAATATCCCATTTGCCACTCACACAATACCCCTACATATACTGCCCAAGTCACAGTGTAGTGGGAATCTTGAGGTGTTACAGGACATGTCACGGTCTACCCATACAAACATTTACATATGATAGAGAACCAGAAACTGAAGCAGCATGCACAGTCAGATAGAAAGGGCCCATGACACTCACAAGTACCCCCTCCCTACACAGACCAAATAACATGTACACCCTACACTGCTACACAATCCAGACAGTCTGTTAATAATGGCCAGACATACACAGACTTCTCAAATGTACAGTTTCCTACAGAATGTGTAGGCACAGGACTCATATCTATGGCCGCTCCCTTGTTACATGTCTGGTGGTCTATGACATCACTGGGATGGTAGCAGGAATGAAGGCAATAAATAATGATAATACAAACCTCTGACCTCTTAGTGCATGACATCTGGACAAAGCCTGACATAATTGGGGGACAGAGAACCAAACACAAGGGTATATTGTACATATTGCTGTTATAAATTTAGACAGTTGCTGGTGTTACCAGTTTGTTGTAACATATCTTTTCTGAGGGATATGAAGTCAGTAACACCAATGGATTTTAGCATTTACTGACTGCATTCACCAGAGTATCCTACTGATCAGCCAAGGACAACAACAGTCTGGGGAACAGAACTAACATATGAGCCACACATCTGGACAGTGTCTAGGCCTCTGGACAGTGTAGAGGTATGACTGCAGTCATGTAACAGAATAGAAATTCCCTGACAGCTGCCAAACATGTCAACCAGCACCTTATGAAGCACAGTAAGACCAACATGACACTCCCCCACATCAGCTCTGGCCAATGACCCATCTATATGCAAATACAGCATGCACTACAGGGATGTAACTGTAATGAAAAGCAGATAGTGGTGCAAAAATGTCCACCCAAAAACATTTGCACCACAGTCACAGCAACATACCAGTACCCAAAATGAACTCTAGAGTAGAACGACTGTCTGAACAGACATATCCTGATTGCCAGTCACACAGTACACTGACATATACTGGTCAAAATCAGAGTCTACTGGGAATCCTGAGGTGTTACAGGACATTCCACTGTCTGCCCCTACAAGCATACAGACCTGATAGACTGTCAGCAGCCATAGCAGCATGCACTGTCAGATAGGTAAAGGATGTATGTCACTCACATCTGCTACTCTCCCTACCAATCCCAACAAACATCTACACAAAACATTGCTACACAATCTTGGCAGTCTGTTCGCAATAGTCAGACATACATAACTCTCATATGTATAGATTTCCACAGAATTTCCAGGGCGTGGAACCATAATTCTGGCCACTACCGCATACCATGGCCAGGAGTCTGCTAGGTCACTGGGATGATAACTGGACTGCAGTAGGTAATTAATGATATACCATACCTCTGTACCTCAGGACATCTGGACAATGCATGATGTACTTGGGGGACAGAGGGCCGAAAAGAGGGACACATCATACATAATGGTGTGACAAACTGAAACAGTAGCTGGTGTTACACATGTTATTCTGACATAACATCCCTGAAGGATATGATACCTGGAACACCAATGGATGTCAACAATTAGTGACTACAATCCTCACATTATTCTTCTGACCCCACAAAAACAGACATTGCTCGAGGAACAGACCAAACATAACAGGCAAACCTCTGGCCAGTCTGTGGGACAGCATGCCATTTGACAGTTATGTCAGAGGCATATCACTGTCAGAAGTCAAGTCACTCAGTAAATGCATGTGCAGATGAATCCTGTCAATCTAGCAACCCTCCATGTGTATAACAGCTCTAATGACATAAAATCTGTATTCAATTCTGGAGCTTTAATTAATTAATTACATAATTCTAAAAAATAATTTAGTATATCTAATGCAAAAGACAACTATACACATATGCATATGCTTAAAAATGTGTTAAAAATAACCAGTGCTTCATAATAAATACATTCATAAAAAGAAAAGGGTATCGCTAGAAAAAAGGGGGGGGTATCGCTGGAAAAAAGGGGGGTGTGGGGGATGGGGGGAGAAAGAGAAGGGAGGGGAGGTTATAAGACACCTATATAGCCTTACAATAATATCAAGAACATTCCTATTAAGTACCTCACAGGTTTATCCAAATGGAAGCTTATCTCAAAAAGGCGGTCAGAAACACCTGTTGGTTTTACCAACATAGAAACATTTACATTTATTACAGAGAGCTAAATAAACCACATTTCTGGATACAGGCATTAAATATGAGTTTAGCCATTATGCTGATTGTAAATCCAGAAATGTGGTTTATTTAACTCTCTTAATAAATGTAAATGTTTTTATGTTGGTAAAACCAATAGAACATTAAGGGAGCGGATTAGAGAACATATATATGCCATTAGTAGAGAGAATGAATGCAATGCTTTAGCTAACCATGTTTTACATAATGATATGACACATACATTTAGATTTATGATTTTGGAATATATACGTGGTACAGAAAGGTTAGGGAACATCAGTAATTATACGGAGAAAGAGGAAGCAAAATGGATAATTAGGTTATCTGCTGATAAAGGGCATGGCTTGAATGATAGGTTCACATTAAAGCCATTCCTCTTGGACAAGCCTCTGAGGCATTAATAACAGTAAATATAAATAATAAAAATGTTCTGATGGTATTGTCAGGCTATACAGGTGTTTCTGACCGCCTTTTTGAGATAAGCTTCCATTTGGATAAACATGTGAGGTACTTAATAGGAATGTTCTTGATATTATAACCTCCCCTCCCTTCTCTTTCTCCCCCATCCCTCACACCCCCCTTTTTTCCAGCGATACCCCCCCTTTTTCTAGCGATATCCTTTTCTTTTTATGAATGTATTTATTAAGAAGCACTGGTTATTTTTAACACATTTTTTAAGCATATACATAGTAACTTTTTATTCTGTGTATAGCTGTCTTTTGCATTAGATATACTAAATTATTTTTTAGAATTATGTATTCTCTCTTAATCAAGAGAAACATACATAAATGAAAGTTATTATAAGAATATGATTCTTAACTCTAGAAAAATAGTAACTTTAAGGATGTTGTCTCATTTTGTCAGGTGTCTATTGTGAGACATTTTATTGGTTCTTAGGATGTTCAATGTGATATTTAAATAGCTCTGAATGTTGGTGTTTGTTTTAAGTCTGATGAAGCATCCAGGGAGACGTGAAAGCACTTACTTTGCTGAATAAAGAAGTCGCTCCTTCAATGCAGTTGTGGATTTATAGTTATTTGAAGTGACTATCATCTGGTTTGCTTCGATTGTCGTGGAGTATTCACCTTTCTTTTTCTCAGAATCTAGCCCTGTGGAATGACCTAGTACACAGGGTAAACAATGTCAACCTGTACACAAGAACCTATGAGCAGATCCAGCATCGTGCAAGCAACCTTATATGTAATGCCCAGTGAAGAGCTGCTGCCGTAGTGAGAGAAAGCTCAGCCTCAGGTGGGGGCCCATCCATGCAGGCCCCACTGACACCCACCGAGGTGCTCCTTGCCAACCTTGGGGCACCCACCAGATGCAGACAACAGCATGCCGAATCCAGCATTGTGGATGTGGGTGCCCCCGACACAATGGACGAGGAGCGTGCAGGTAAGGCCCTACTGCACATTACTAGAGTACTGTAGCACACATAGTTGAATATGTAGAGTATCTACATGCATATGTCAGATAATACAGTAGTGGTGGATGGGGTTTGGTAATGCACATAAGTGACATCTATGGTGCTGGGCAGCATATTTCATAGTATTAGGGGTTGTACTGTTAATGTGCAGAAATGCTGCTTCCCCCCTGTACCAAGGCCACATGTGAGTCTGCTGACAGTACCTCTCTTCCACACCTATTTAGCTCCCTCTGGTCTACAAGTGGGACAGTAATCTGTTGCTGGTGAGTATGTAATTGTTTTGCTGTGCTTTGCCAATACACACCTAGCCATATTGGTTGATGTCCATGTTCACTTGTGGTGGTTTTAACTGTAGTACATCACAGTGGTCACCACGGGGGCCTATTTGAAGGGTAATGTAACATTCCTGCAGCATACCTCACAACCTGTCAGTGAAAGACATTTGGACAGAGACCAACAAGCTGGGAGGACAAATGGGCGACGGTAGGGACATGTATGAAATATTAATCCTATACAGTGTACACACCCCTGTCAAGATGCCAAGTGTTTCTGATATATACAATGAGAGACCACAATATTACATTCCACACCTTTTCCAACCTGTAATGTAACCATAACAGGGACAATTAACTTGTAAAACCGAACAATATGTTAGGCCACCAAATATGGAGTATACAAACCTTAAAATACACTGGATGCATAGGTGTGCACACCCTCCAAATAACATATTGTAGGAGCAGCTTGTGATGTACTCACAGCATTAACCCTGCTTGGGTACACACATGCCATCAAGTACAGGGACTCAATGTAACAATGAATAATGGTCCACTGTCAGGAACGGTGTATTCATGACATTTGCTCAGTTGCCTGTACCAGAAGCAGCCATGGCTTGCACACATCTTACAAAGCATCATAGGGATTTCATATTTGAAAAGTATTAGTCAGGAGTAGGTTATAACAAAATTACCACAGCATTGCATATACCATAGAACACAGTGGAGACAGTCATCAAAAGGTAGATTAAATATTGGACAACAGTGCTGTTGAAAAGAACCAGATGTCCTTCCAAAGCAGATGAAAATACATATTGAGAACTGGTCAGGGAGGCGGCCAGGTGACATGCAGCAACACTGAAGGACTTGCAGAACTCTCTGGCAAGTACTGATTGTGTAGTACATGTGGCAACAATTGCCTGGATTCTGCATAAATCTAGCCTATGGGGTAGGGTCAGTAGATAGAAGCATTTACTCACACCAAACACCATGCAGGGCTGTGTACAAGTAGCAAAACATAATACCAAGTCTCCCAAAGGCATGTGTTGAAATTTATAATGGTGTAATGAGACCAAGGTTCAAACTTACAGCCACTATCCCTAAAGCTACATGTGGTGCACAAGCAACATCTCACTTCACTTGAAGACCACCATCCACATGTTGACGCTTACTGGTGGCAGTGCCCTGCTTTGGGGTTGCTGTTCATTTAGCTGGAACTAGGCATGTAGGCATGGTGGAGGGAATTATGAACAGTTCAAATAACACTCACATGTGGGCCAAAGCCATCAAGCATCTGCAAGATGGCTGAGGATGGAGTGGGGTTTCAGCTTCCAACATGACAATGACCTGAAGCATACATCCAAAGCTACCTAAGAATGGATCCACCTGAATACAATCAAGGGTATGCACAGGACCAGACAAAGATCAGACTTAACATCAATAGTAAACCCTCCAGTGAGACCTCCACATGAGCTGCCCTTGCCAACTGACAGAGTTGGGGGACCTTTGCAGGGAAGACTGTCCAGATAATGCCAGGTCAAGATGTACCATGCTGATACCCCCTTCCCAGGAAGAGTGACTGCTGTAGTTCACTTAACAGGTGTTTCAAAAAAGCATTGGTTTAAGGGTGTCCACACTTATGCAACCACCATATCGTATACATCTCACTCAGTATATTTCACAACTAACACATTTGTTTGTTTTGTGATTGGATTGCACAGGTCATATGTCACATTTAAGGTGGGTAATGTTTATGAATGCAGTATTGTGGTCTCATTTTATATGATACAAGAGCCTGCCATGTTAACAGGGGTGTATACACTAACCATATCCATGTTAATCTTAGAAGGTTGTTGGTGTAACAGGATTTGTTTGAACATACATTCACTGCTGGTGATGAGGTCTGCAAATCAAATGTATGACATTAATTAATTACATCAATCCTCATATGATCCCAGTTATGTGTCAGGCAAACACATAGGGGTTGTGAGGAACAGAGCAAACATATGTGTCAGACATCTACACATTCTTCAATGATTTGTACAGTTCTGAGGTATGGTCTACAGTAGTTCCCAATGTGCTATACAGGTGAACAGCAATAATATGTACATGGGTGTAGTGTGTGCTAGGGGAATGGACGTCACCTACTAATAGTACTCATGCATCCCAGAGATGTATATTGTTAGTAACAAGGATTGAGAATGGCTGCAATGCATGATGATGAGGGCTGTGTGTCATGCATGTCACCTTTTGTATAATGTGAGGTCTGTGTAATAGCTTTGTGCCACCTCACATGTAAGTGTCTGTGTGCATGTCTGTGTGCATGCCTGTATGCATGTCTGTGTGTGTATGGCAGCCAACCATAATGTACAGGTATTAATTTACATTTATTGTCTTCCCCTCACAGGTGGCAATGGGGGTCGGGGTCCCTCTTGCTTGGGAACTGATGTCAGTGTCTCCGCAGACAATGATGATAGCCATAGTGAGGCACAGGTGGGGTTGTCAGGGGCTGAATCTGTGCTATTGGTTGGTATCCCACTGTTGTCCACCCCATCCCCACACACAGTCACAATGCCCACACATACCCCATCACCAGTGGCTATAGATAATGGACAGTTGGTAGGTGGTGGCATGGGACAGGCAAGTGTGGTGACTATAGCAAGTGTGTCTGTAGACACCAGCCGTATAGCCAGATAACAGGTGAAGTCCCACACAGGCGGACGGGCAGGGGTGCTCGAAGGGGGACTGCTGCCCATCATGCCCCAGTCACAAGTGCTATAGCAAATGTCATCAGAAGCATGTTTTGGACTATCATGGAGGCACAGGCATGTAGTGAACATAACACCAGACAGCTTTTCAGAGTTGTGAATACCACTCTTCCTGCTATGTGTGATAACCTTCATGATTGTGCTGATGCCCACCATTATTATGCTGAAGTCATAGACTGACGGTTGGGTGAGATGGTAAGAATCCTTGAATGTGGAATGTCAATCCTTGAATGTGGAATATCTGTGATAGAGCATTTGGTAGGAGTTGTCCGTCGGCCATAGGGACGTAGGACAGCAGCATGAACAGCTGAGGGTCCACATGGCCATACAGCTTCTCGTTTCCATAGTGGCAGTAACAGCAGCATGACTGCAGGGGGGCACTGTCCATGCTACAATGCAGCAGACCATGGGCACGTGGTCCTGGCCAGTCCCAACAGGGATGCAGATCCAGCAGACAGCAGTCTCCATTGGGGAGTAGTACTGCATTTGGCCTTGTGTCTGGCAGGCCCAGGTCCCATGTCCATTGCCAGAGATGGTGATCTACACACCCTACCATGTACGGTCCACAACTGTCCAACATACCCCTGTGTAGGGCAGCCACATGGCATGACTGTGTGCATCCATACACACACACACATCACCATCACAGCCAGGTCACCTCCAGACTTACACGCACCACCTCTGCAAGGCCCATTTGATGACCAACCCCCAAACACACACACACAATGTCAACCAAATGGCCCAGCCTAGGTCTCTGGCAAAACTACACCACACTTTGTGCATATGATGATACCTGTGCCACATCCCTGTTCTCCATAACATCAATGCAGGGGGCATGCTAATATGGTTCTGATGCACAGGGTGAATTTAGTACAGTTTAGCAATCTAATGCTGTGTAATGTGTTGTCAGCCAGCATGTTTAATGGTTACACTTCAGGGTGTGTCGCTGTCCAACCATGATGCATTATTGTTGTTATTAACGCTGACTGAATGTGGTCTCTATAATGTGTTCTGTTTGTTTTCTAGGTGTCTGTGTGTCAGCAGGATGTGGCCCTGCAGATATTACCTACAAGGGATATGGCAGTGTGGTAACACATTGAGTGTGTCATATCCAGTGCACAGCTGTACACAATTAACAGGTCTGTATAACAGTTTTTGCATGTGCCATATATCTTATAGGGATGAGGGGTGTATACAAGTAAGTGTATGGAGGCTGACGTCAGCAGCTATTGTACAGTGAACAATGGTAAGTGTAGTGGGTGGAACACACCTCCGATATGTAAATCCCACACATCAATAGGGTATTGTGTTGACCCAACACACAGAGAATACTACTCACACACACACACACACACACACACACACACACACACACACACACACACACACACACACACACACACACGATCACAATTGCCAGTGTTGGGTTTGAAATCCCTACTCATCTAGTTAGTGGTAGTACAGTATTATGCAGTCATCACAGGTGGCACAGAGTTTATAGTATGTTGAGCTTCCAAAGTGCATGTATAGTGAGTAACATCATGTGCCCTTGTATGGTATGTCAATGGGTGGCGTAGTGGGTGTGCCAGGTTTCATACTAATGTCATGCATGAGTGTACACACTCCCAAACACTGCTATACACACCAATGCACACACACAAGTGTGCCAGCACTGTGATTAAGAGCCCTGCCTCTCTAGCTGCTCATTCCATACTGTTACATAGCTGTTGCACACAGCACAGGGCTGATAGGTCTGCAGAGTGTGTACAGATACCTCTATGGTTGATGTAAAAAGTGGCCCTCGTAGAGTGGAATGTAGGACATGTGTTGGGAGTACGATAGCCTACAATTGTAATACATGGCCACCCAATGGATATATTCCTCACTCAAATACACAGACTCAGGATACTGGTCTTGCGTGCACACAGCACACACACACACACACACACACACACACACACACACACACACTTGCAAGGACTGTGATTCATAGGATCATGTGTTCATAGGTGTGTACCAGGCTAATATGGCATGGAGCTATGACAATCCTAGCCCATGGGAGCACACTGGCATCATGCGACCTGACATTTTTCCCAGTGCGTCTATCGACTATTGCCAATTTAGTGATGGCCAGGGTGACAGTTAAATTCCCCATCCACTCATCCAGATTTCTCTTGATGTAAAAAGTGGCCCTCGTAGAGTGGAATGTAGGACATGTGTTGGGAGTACGATAGCCTACAATTGTAATACATGGCCACCCAATGGATATATTCCTCACTCAAATACACAGACTCAGGATACTGGGCTTGCGTGCACACAGCACACACACACACACACACACACACTTGCAAGGACTGTGATTCATAGGATCATGTGTTCATAGGTGTGTACCAGGCTAATATGGCATGGAGCTATGACAATCCTAGCCCATGGGAGCACACTGGCATCATGCGACCTGACATTTTTTCCCAGTGCGTCTATCGACTATTGCCAATTTAGTGATGGCCAGGGTGACAGTTAAATTCCCCATCCACTCATCCAGATTTCTCTTGAAGAGGGCCAGTGAGGTGTTCTGACATGTATGCAACATATATTGCATAACATGTCCACTCATTAGGTTATGTACCTGCCCCCCAGCATGTTCTGTTGATTGTGGTAATGAGGTTGAGGTCTCATTGGCATCTGGTGCATACAGATCAGAGTTTCACTAGATATGGCATTCCTAACACAGCTAACCAGACATGGCATTGCAGTCAAGCAGGGATTGCCTGTAAGTAGCCAAGATGTAGCCAAGAATAATTTCAGGTATTGCACTCTGTCCATATAGGACAGTTGTCTAAGGGCTAGGATCCTATTGGTGAGGTACACTTGCAACCTCCGCAGTTGTTGCAGGCGTCTAGTGAGCTATATGGCAAATGGGACATTGTACCTGCTGGTTGGCCTAATGAGGAGAGAGTAGAGGGAGACATTGACCTCTTCCTTACTGGATGGCACAACCTTAATTATGAGATGTGCCACATAAAAGTTATTTCATTCCACAGTAGCAATTTGGTGGCCATAAGAGAAGTCACCATCAGCCTGTGTTCCCAGGCCTCTTATAAGGACTTCTGTGTCTATTGGACTACCAGCAATGTGTTAATTCATGGAAACCACATTGATTCCACACGGGATTGCAACATATTTCTTTCCATTCAGCCTAAGGCCAATGTTCTGACAACAGTCAGATGTCTCAGTGGCCCCTTTATGCAGGATGTCAGTATGATATGGAAATGTACACATAGACCCATCTTACAATTTTCAGCGAACATTGTCAGCCAAAGGAAGCCAATCTGGTGGTCCCCTGCCATAAACAAACTCTACAACAGAAGTAAGAAACTGTTATGAGTGGAGAAGCTCCCTGGTCAGTCTCAGTAAGAAGCTGAGATCCCTCATAAAAGTCTCCAAAGCTAGTAATGAAAACAAAATCACCACTGATTCTAAAGACAATCACAAAGAATTCTATAGCTATCTCAATAATCTTAATGGCAACACTCAGATCTGCTCTGAGTTACAGCACAATGGCACTAAATATACAAAACCAACCGATAATGCCAACATCCTGACATATAGGTTCAGTGCTAACTTTTCCCCTCTCTCACCCCCTAAAGGGGCCATCTCTATACCAGAAAAATGCAAAGTCCCTGTAATCATGGCTGCACAGGTAAAAACCACACTCTCCAAAGCCAAGAACACAGCATCCATGGGACCTGACAACATCCCAGGCTGCGCTCTACATGAACTACAGAATGAACTGGCACCCCACCTAAGCACCATGTTAACTCATAGCCTCACCTCAGGCTTTGTGCCCACTGAATGGCACACAGTGATGGTTATCCCACTCCACAAAGGGGTAGCCACCATGGACCCTGGGAACTACCGCCCCATTAGCCTAATGAGCCTGGTCTGCAAGGCCATGGAATGTAGCATCATGGAACTTATAAACAAAGACATTGGTAATTTCCAAACCATTGACCCCACCCAGTTCGGGTTTGTAAAAGGCAGATCATGTCTCCTAAACCTGATAGACTTCTTTGAAGCAATCACCAAAGCTGTAGACGAGGGTAAGGTGGTTCACACAGCCTATCTAGATTTCGCCAAGGCTTTTAACACCATCCCCCACTCTGGAATTATAGATAAACTCACTAAACTAGATATAAATCCCTATGTTACAAGATGGGTTGCCAACTGGCTAACTGACAGAACCCACACTGTGAAAGTAGCAGACTCCAAATCCGACTTGAGACCAGTGACAAGTGGAGTACCACAGGGTTCAGTCCTGGGTCTTCTCCTGTTTGGTATCTACTTTTCTGAAGTACAGGCTAACACAGAAGGCCTTTGGCTAATGAAGTTCACAGATGACTGCAAACTAGGAGCCATAATCGAAACTCCTAATGATGTGGACATCCTACAAAAGGGCCTCACTGAGACAGATGCCTGGTGTCACAGCCATGGCCTCAAGCTCAATGCCAAAAAGTGCCTTGTCATCCCCTTTGGTAAAAACTCTGTACCCATGAGCCACCACATAGGTGGTAGTCTACTTAACACTGAAAGTGTGATAAGAGAACTTGGGACACAGGTTGACAATAGTCTCTCCTTTGATAATCACATCGTCACAGTAGTCAGGAAATCCTTCTACATGGCACACTTCATCACAAAAGGTTTCTCATCCAGGAAAAAAGAGGTCATTGTTCCCCTCTACTCATCACTCATTAGACCCATTATAGAGTACAACACCCCTTTTGGTATGTACCTCACAAGACATCTACAACAACTGGAAAGCCCATTGAAATACCTCACAAAGAGGATTACCGGCCTCAAACAGATGCCCTACGCAGACCGTCTCAAACAACTCCAGCTTTACTCTGTCGTATATCGTCTACTCAGAGGCAATCTCTGCCTAACATACAAAGCTATGTCAAACCCAGAGCTGTTGGACATGCTCCACTTAAAGAAATCCCAGTCCTTCAGAGCTACATGCCCTAGGGACCTAAACCTTGTCACCACAATAAACAGAACATGCTGGAGGAATAGATTCCTGTCCCAGAGACTTCCCATACTCTGGAACAAACTACCTATCTATATCAAACAAACCTCATCATTAGCACTCTTCAAGAAAAATCTTCATGATTGGATGGGAAATAGGAAATTCATCCCGGGGATCACCTCTGGGGTTCTGCTCGACAGTGGCACAGGAAAATCATTTTTGTGGGTGGCGAAAGCCAGGGTACCATTTTGGCTAGGCTTATATACGCCCTAGGGCCAATAGCCTAGTACCTACCTATGAACCCCTCCTGACATAATTGAAGTGCAGTTTTCTGTGCTTTTGCCCATTAACCTGGTGCACTTGTCCATTCTGAAGCACTGCTGCAACTGCCTCATGTACACAGACAACCCTCTCCTCTAAACTCCAAACACTCAGACCTGTGAGAGTTACCCCTATATCACCAAATGTGGAAATATGCACTCTCCAGCAAAGACTGCATTAGCTGGTCAAGAGGATAAGGTAAAGACCTACACCACACCATGTGAAACACATAGCTCACCACAACACCCAATGACAGCCCTGACATCCACTGTAAAAACACACACCCATCTTCACAGAGGAACCCAATGGACATTTACTCAAACAGCACAGACCAGCAAGACAGATGCCCACTCAGACACCATGACACAGCAAATGCCAAACCACACATATGTCACCTACACAGTGTGCCCCTCAACCTAAGCTCCTAAGGCTAACCACCTTGCACAATACAGTAATCATGGGTGACTCAATATTGAGGCACACAGATGCCCCACTCACTAGGTTGATTATGGAGGAGGTAACATTCAGCTGTATAGTGCATGCCAGCATCCATCACATGACACACCCAGTCAGAGCCTTTCACAAAAACTACAAGTATCACTCTGTTATCATCCATGTGGGTGTGAATGACCTGGGGCACACCTCCCTGAATTACATGAGAAGAGACATGGCTGAACTCTCAGATTATGTGGACCAGGCAGGTGTGACAGAAGCCCAGAGGAGTATACTACCATCACCCAGAATGATGCTGCAGTACTATCAACAAATGATTGACTGCAACATTGGCTTACATGTTGTATGTAATTCTCAGGGGATCCAGTATCTCTCTGCTTGTGATAACATGATTGACAGACCTCAATACCTTGCCAGAGATGGCCTGCCTCTGTCATCCCTGGGTTTCCAGGTACTGGCTAAGTGTCTTGCCACCCCTATAGTGCCTTATTAGGCAGTGTTCAAAATCAAATTACCACCATAACAGCTAGACATGTATGCAGTCATGCTGCTCAACAGCAGACATCTCACTGTCAAAATGCAGTCACTCAAAGCACTCCTCAAAGTGGAGGATATTTGACATCTGTGCTTTAACAGAGACCTGGTTCACAGCAGCAGACAGCAGCCCTGCACTAACAGGCTATGATGCATTCAACAGTTGTCAGCCCCAAAACATGGACCACACCTCAACAGGTGGTGGTGGTGTCTCCAGATTCATAATGGATATGCACACCTCCAGATTAGTATCCCTCTATAATGCATCTGAAATGCTTCAGGTACAACTAACTTGGGTAATAGTGCAATCCCTGTCATAGCCTACTATGGGTCCCCATCTATGTCCCTAGACTGTCAATCCACATTCCCCAACACCCTGGCATCTATGAAGATCCAACCCAACACTAACATAGTAGGAGACTTCAACTATCCCTCCATCAACTGGAAAAAGTAGTCAAGCACCAGTACACTGGCCCAATGCTTCCTGGAATTCATCAGTTCCAATGCCCTGGACTGGCTCATACTTACCCCCAGTAGAGGATGCAACATCCTTGACCTGTGTTGATTACTTACATATGGAACTGTTGCTTGACCACAATTGTCAATCCCTACCTGGTCAGATACAAACATAATGCAATGAACGTGGAGCTCAACATCTCACCCACACCTCCCACAAAGGTAACCACATTGACAAAACTCTCCAAATCTGACTTTGGAGTCATAAAAATAAGGGTAGATGACTTCACTGCACCCATGCCAATGGAAAATAGCTGCATGACTGCTGAAGCATACACATGTGCACTGTAGAAACATGTAAATCAATGCATGGTACTAGCCATAGCCAACAGAACCAAGATGCTGTCCTCCAAACACTGGAAGCCAATGTGATGGCCCCCTGCCATTCTTAAAGTGTACAACAGACTGAGGACACTGTTGCAGAAAAAGATGGTGTCCCAAGACTGGGGAACCCCATTATTAATGTCAATAACAACTTGAGATCCCTCATGGAATCATCTGCAGGCAGCTATGAAGGCAGCATTTCAGCAGACACTGACAACAATCACAACAGCCTTTCATAGTTATATCAACAACCTCCACAGCAATACCCACAAGTGCTGTGAGTTACTGCACAATGCTAACTCCTATCCAGAGACAACAGATATTAGCAACAGTCTTGCCAACATATTCAGTGCCATCTTTACCCCTCTCCCCTCCAAGGGAACAATCACAATGGCAGATGAATGCCAGGCACCCAACATTACTGCAGGCTAGGTTAGACCTGCATTGTCCACAGGCAAGAATGCAGCTTCCATGGGACCCAATCATATCTGTGGCTGTGTTTTACATTATGTACAAAGAGACCTGGCACCATGTCTGTGTGCCCTGTTCAGTCACAGCCTCATCTCAGGCTTTGTCCCTCCAAAATGGCACACTGCTACAGTCATCCCTCTTCATAAAGGGGTGGCATCTACAGACCCTGGGGATTATTGGCCCATTAGTCTGATGAGTCTACTATGTACAGTTATGGACTGAATAATCAGGGACCTGATTTACCAAGATATAAGTGATATCCTAACTCTGGACCCCACACAGCTTGGCTTTGTGATTGGCAGATCATGCCTGCTCAACCTGGTTGACTTCTTTGAGTGAGTCCCCAGGGCTGTGTATGACAGTAAGACACTGCATACAGCCTACCTTGATCTGGTCAAGGCTTTTAATACCATTTCTCAGTCAGGAATTATTGATAAACCCATCAAACTAGGCATCAACCCCTAGTGGATGGGTTGCAAATTGGTTCACAGAACACAGTGTGGCAGTGGCAAAATCCAAGTCAGACTGGCAAGCAGTCACAAGTGGAGTCCCATAGAGATCAGTACTGGGTAGTGTCCTGTCCAGCATCTACTTCTCAGGAGTCCAGCCCAACACAGATGAACTCTGGCTGACCAAATTCACAGAGGACAGCAAGCTGGGAGATGTCATTAACTCCACAAGTGATGCAGACACCCTACAGAAAGGCCTCACTGAGACCAATGAGTGGTGTGGAAACCATGGCCAGAAGCTTAACACCACAAAATACATCATCTCCTTTGGTAAAACACTCAGTTCCCACTAAGTACCACATTGATGGGAGCCCAATGAACACTGTAGGCATTATAAGATATCTGGGGACACAGGTTGACAGCAACTTCTCCTTCAACCACCACATTGCCACTGTGGGTCAGGAAGACCTTCTATGTGGCACACTGCATTACCAAGGGTTTTGCATCCAGGAAGACAGAGGTGATCTCTGTCTACTGTTCCCTCATTAGACCACACATCAAGTTTTCTGGCCCATTTGCCATGTACCTCAGTAGACACCTTCAACAGCTGGAGAGGCCACAGAAGCATCTCACAAAGAGGTTCCTAGGCATTAAACACACACATCCTACACAGACTGACTCAGAAGACTCCAACTAGTCTCTGTGTCATATCACCTAGCTAGAGGTTATTTGTGCTTGACTTACAAAGCCATGTCTGACCCAGCTGTTTTAGAAATGCTACATATAAAGAAATCCCAATCCCTCCACACCACACACTGCAGAGACTTCTACATCACTACCACAATCATCACAACATGCTGGTGGGACAGGTCTCTCAAAGAGACTGCACATGCCCTGGAATACACTTCCCATACATGTCATGCAGAGCACCTAATTGACCCTGTTTCAGAGAAATCTTGCTGAGTGGATGGGTAATAGACAGTTCACCCCAAGGATCACTGCAGTGGCTATACTTGATACAGACACTGGGAAGTAACATTGGGTGGCACAATGGCAGGGCCCTTCTATGAGATAAGCTTGTAAAGGCTCTTGGGACATTATCCTACTACACACTTATGACTCTATAAGGGGAATGACATCAGTAAGACTGATAAAGTGGGACAGTGGGTGTTAAACTTATCAAAATACTTTGTCCTAAAAACAGACACACATCCGCACACACACTTGCCAGATGTGAGAGCAGAACCTTTACCTAACTAGTTATTTGCACCATAGCGTTATGCAGTTATTGTACATGCTACAGAACTTACAGGCCTACAAGCTGGCCAAAGGTGCTGATATGGGAAATGACATCAGCAGGACTGATAAAGTAGGGTAGTGGATGTTAAACTTATCAAAAAACTTTTCCCTACAAACAGACACACTTCCACACACACACACACACACACACACACACACACACACACACACACACACACACACACACACACTTGCCAGATGAGACAATAGAACCCCTACCTAACTAGTTATTTATATTATAGTGTTTTGCAGTTATCGCATGTGCCACAGAGATTATGAGGCTGAGGCCTGATGAAAGGGACTTCTAAGGTGACTGATATTTGCAGGACTGCTAAAGTAAAGAAAGGAGAAGTGTACTGTGTTTGAATAGACCCAAAAGCTTTACCTTGTAGACACACACTTTAACATTTGCCAAAACTGGGATTAGAACTCCTACCTAACTAATTATTTGTACTATAATGTTACACAGCTATTGCATGCACCACAGAGCTTATGAGGCTGTGGTTTGATGAAAGGGACTTCTAAGATTACTGATATCTGCAGGACTGCTAAAGTGGGAAAGGGGATGTGTACTGGGTTTGAATAGACCCAAAAGCTTTAACTTGCAAACAGACACATACACACTCTTCAATATTTGCCAGGACTGGGATTAGAACTTGTAACTAACTAGCTATTTGTACTATAATGTTACACAGTTATCACACATGCCACAGAACTTATGGGGCTTAAGTTGGATGAAAGGGACTTCTAAGATGAGTGATATCTGCAGGACTGCTAAAGTGGGAAAGGGGAAGTATACTGGGTTTGAATGGGCCCAAAAGCTTTAACTTGTAAGCACACACTTTAACATTTGCCACGACTGAGATTAGAAGTTCTACCTAACTAGCTATTCATACTATACTGTTACACAGTTATTGTACATGCCATCGAGCTTCTAGTGCAGAGACTTGAAAGATACTTCTATGGTGACAGACATCTTCAGGGTGGGTAAAGTAGGGCAATGGGAAGTGCACTGGTTGGGGAAGGCCTGTTCATTCCTAGATCCGACTGACAAGTGTATGAGCATGCCCAGTGTGACCTTCTATAGTACAGGTGGGACTCCATTCCAGGGATTGTTGTACTCCAATCAGGTTTGTTTTGGGCTACAGCCATATCTTCTAACCTGTTGGTGCAGGATATCTGGAGATAGCCTATCAAAATGGGACAATGGGCCACATGGTGATTGTAACTATTTCTCTCAGTAATGTATTGGTTGTTAGGGTTACAGGGCTTGATTTAGCAGACATCTGACATATATGCTGCTTGACACTATCATGTATTGTTTCAGTACCTCGTGACATACCTCCTCAGATCATCACAGTGATTTACCAGAGGAATACAGGATGGATGATGCACACACCAAAATTATGGGCCAAATGCTATGGATTCTTGCACAATCCAGTCTGTTGATAGGTGTGCCTATAAGCAATTAACTATGGGAGCCATGGAAACAGTCCAGCACCTTGGTAATATATTACAATGGTGGAATCTCTGTGCATTTCTGTTCTAGCCTTGTCTGATTTCCAGTCCACGGTTGGGTAATATAAGTTAGACAGGATCAGGGTGACAGGCAGACTCCGGACAGATTTGTAGGGGATAAGATATGGGGGCCATGTCCTAGGTCAGATATGTTTACCTATAGCTACCAGTGCTTTGCATAGGCATCTGCTCAAAGGTTGACTGCACTTGGAAGGTCTTGTGTGTCAGACTGTTTAACCAGCCTGGAGGTGTGTGTTTGTCTGACATATATGTATGGCCCACCTCATTTTGCTTGGCTGGCCACATTTTGGGGTCAGGATGTTGCATAGGATGAGTGATCAGGGAACAGTCTGTTACTCCCCATAGCTGTGGGTCAGGGTTCTGTGGGTGCAGACATGTTACCATCTTCCAGGGTTAGAACTGCCTACAATGAGTTCATTTCCATGTTTAGACTCCTAGCCCTGCCTGTCGACTGTACAGAGTATCTACATTCATGACTCATATATATTGTTGGTTATGCAAACGAGTGTGGTTTTCAAGGAAAGATGTTTTGCATGTCACTCGGGGTTGAAGTCAGATATTACTGACATTTGACATTGCAGTTTCTGACTTCATACCCATCAGACATTCCATGCTACTACAATCATTCTATCAACTTTATTACATTATTAGAGCAGTATTTCAAAGGTGTCATTCTCTTTGGATCTTTTTCACCCCATTATTCATGGCTTTGGCCAGATTTCTGTCTCTCTGACACTGGCAGGTTTTCTCCTAGCAGGTAACAGGATGGCCTTTCTTTGCCTTTTTTAAACTGTGTTATGTTGGTGTTATGGACCCCATGACACTCCCTAAGAGGGTACTGTGGGTGAGGCATGGCCATTTGCCACAGGCCTGTAGGCCAGGTTTGACAGATGCAGGCCATCTATAGCAAGGCAGTGCATTCTGATGATCATATGTTCCCAGGCTGCCAGCAGTGGACAACCCTGGGATGCCACCAGTAAGTTGGCTGTGGGTGTTACTGACAATTGCTTTCTGTTTGTGTTGAGCCATCACTCTAGTTGACGGCTGAATGCTGCTTAAAGCTAGGGACATGTTACTGCATTTCTATGGGACTATGGGGGGGTGACACATCTGTATACAATACACATTTGAAGAGACTGTGCTAATATTTGATTAACATTTTGGTCTCATTTAGCATAGTTGTGTCCCCTATCTTTCAGACTACAGGCATAACACTATCAATCACAGGTCAGATTGTTCTGGCATAGACATTTGTAGTTTCAGACTTCTTACCTTTCAAAGCCATACTACCACTGCCAGACCTGCTGTGATATCACTGTGTAAAAGTCTGTAGGTGGGGATTTCATGGATGTCACCATATGGATGCCTTTGACAGGCATTTCTGTATGGTTTTCTACAGCTGATCTGCTAGGAGAGGCTGGGGGTGGGCATGGGACCCCCACTTTGACATCCATGCATGTGACCTATGACCCCCAGTTATTTGGCTCACCACATATACTGCAGTGGTATTTGTCATCTTGGGTGGTACTGTATGGTGTGGGTAGGACAGTACTGGGAATAAACTTCCTACTGTCCCAGTAAGCCACCCCATTCCTTTGCATGCTTGATTTAATACCATAGATATGCTGTCAGAACATTCCACTCCATTCATTAATTTTGTTAAGAAGACTGACTTACTTTGTGCCTGAGACTGTTGTGAGGATGGTGATTGAGGCCTGACTATGTCAGATGCTCTCAGTACACTGGCTATACATGGTAGGGTATAGATGGTGTGTTGTTTGGCATCCAGTTTACTGTGTGTGTGAGTCAGAGAGAGAGAGAGAGAGAGAGAGATCAGTCCCTTGGGTCCTACACTGTCAGTGTATGTGTTATGCGTTGCCTCTTTGCCAAGGACAGGGCATACTGGGCATGCCTCTGTCCACCTACAGGGGCAGTCTCAGGATGTTCCTCCTCCGAGTCTCTCTGTGCCTGTGGAGACCTTGGCAATGGTGGGGGGGCTGTGCGGCCCTTCCCCATTTTGTTCCTGCTAGAGCTGTTTACGCAGGATCATATTGTATAGCATGGCACATACTATGAACATGTGTGCACAAGTGGCTGGAGGGTACTGCAAGGCTCCACCGGATATGTCAAGGGAGCAGAACCGTGACTTGAGCATCCCAAACATATGCTCTATAATGATCCTGGTTTGTATGTGTGCCTCATTATGGTGTTCTTGTGTGGGTGTGTGTGCATTTCTGATGGGTGTCATCATCCACGGCTCCAGTGCGTAGCCAGCATCCCCCACCAGATGGCCATATGAGATGTCCCCACTGGCAAATGCCTGGTACAGCTGTGACATATGCCAGATATGAGATCTGTGATAGATTCCAGGGCTGCCAGCACAGACATTCATGATAATGCCATGGGCATGACACAACCTGGCAGTAGATGGAGTGGAACCCCTTGCAGTTTAGGCAGACCCTACCCTGGTCACCAGGTGGTACTTTGATGTGGATGTGCGTGCAGTCTATGGCACCCAGTACCTCTGGGTATTCTGCTACATGGTGGAAAAGATGCATATTGCTGGTCCTCTCCTCATGGGTGCTGGGGAAGTAAATGTGCTCAGCAGCAAGCAGTCGCATGGCATCCAGGAACTGGAGTATCCTGGACACAGATGCCTGTGAAACCCCCATGATCTCCCCAGTTGGTCTTTGGAAAGTATCTGTAGCTAGTATTCTTAAGGCTACACATACCTTGGTATCCACTGGAATGGGTTACCCTCTGTTGGTTCTGGGTCTGAGGTGAGGCTGGCACAGCTCAACAAGTTGCTAAAGTATGCCCCTGTCCACCCTGTAACACTCTACTATCTCCAGGTCATGTAGCCCCTGGTAGGTTACCCTGGGTCTGAACACTCTTCTCCTCCTCCCCGGTCTGAGTTGGTTGTCAGCATTATCCTCTCACCACCCTCAGTCTCTAGCACATACTGATAAATCAAAGCCACAGCAGCTCCTAACATGTTTGGTTAGTTTTGTCAGTTTAAAATTCCCCCAAATGTGTACACCGTGGTATAGAGTCTGTGGGAAAAACCAGACTGAAAAGTGTTTGCATAGTTTATATTAGTGTGTTGGGCTGCTTCCTCTGTAATTGGCTGATTCTCATACATTCCACCTGCCAGCTATGGTAGTTCTCCTTGATTGCCTTCCTTCTGCTGTTTCCCCTTCCCATTTCCTCCCCGTTTAAGCCCTGATACAAGCTGTACATTCCCAGTGCTCAAATGTAAACAGTTCTGCTATCCCTTGTTTAGCTAAAGTAAACACTTTAATGCAGAACTGGCCTTCCCTGGATGCGAACATGCTCTGCATTTCATGGAATAAGAAAATACAGCCTCAGACCCACCCCTTCCTTAGCTGTGTTTAGCTAAGGGCAAACACGGGCCACTGAGCTCCAATGTGCTTACAGCAAGCATGACACACCGCCTTTTCATGTAAGCTGCTCCTCCTGTCTACACGGTGTTGTTAGAGCACCTACGTGGTTAGGTGCAGTCTGACACTTAGAAAAAATTTGTGATTCAGTTTAAATACCCTCATTTGCATACACCACTGCCTTACTCCAGAGTTACTACACTTACACTGAGCCTTTCCCCTGAGCAACCACTATTCCCTGGTATTGTTTTCATTCTGCATGCCATTGAGTATAATGGCAAAATGTAGATTTCTCTCAAAATTGATTTTTCCACTTTTTTTTTTTTTTTCGGCACAATCCCATTTGCACCCCACTGTCCTATTCTTAAACAGCTGAGATTGACCAAAAAAAAAAGTTTTATTGTAAAATAATAAAACTATTTTTCATGCCAATTGCCATATATTTGGCCATTGGCATGCCTAATAAATGGAATACATGATATATTTGAGACTGTCATGCTTCCATTTTCTTATTTGCAGAAATGTATTCAGCTAGTAACTGAATACATTTCTGCAGGTTACACTATTCCTGTATGAACACCTACCTGCTTTCTGAATCACTAATTCACTTCATGTGTATGGTTTTCACCAGCAAATGAGGTAATTAGCATAAGACAGTGGTATTCATGCAGGAATAGTGTAGGAGTGTTCATGCACGTGCCGAGAGCTCTATACTGAATCGCTCAGCGGACATATTGCGTGCAGCAGCTCCTGCACTATTCCTGCATGTCATGCAGGGCTTAATGAATCCTGGGGGACCCCTAGATTTACTAATCTTCCATGCAGGACTAGCTTAGTCCTGTACGGAAGTGACCATTTAGGAGCAGAATGGCAGCGCAACATGCATATTGATGATGCACACTGCCCAAGCTCCTAGGCTTACACGGAGCATGTAAGAGTGCAGGGGGCATGTCTGAGAGCAGAGCTCTCAGAATAAAGATGCCCCCACAATGTAGAACAGCAGAAAAGGGTATGCAATGAGTGAGACCACTCAAAGGTGACCGCGTATCCCTACCAACAGTCCCCCTTGTGTATAACAGCAACAGAATGTAGAAATAAAAAGAAGAAACCCTTTTTTTTCTTTAAAAATCCGATTACAGCTAACCGTAGGTGGGCAGGTGTGCCCATCACTTAGCTACAGTTAAAGCAGCTTAAAAGGCTGAAGAGGATAACAAGGAAGCTATATGCGAATGTAGCAGCACAGCAATAGCGTAGTGGGAAGAACATTTGCCTTACAAGCAGGCATTCACGGTTCGCGTTCCACTGCAGCACATTCCATTTTACATGGCAAAGCATGTTATGACCAATATTTTTGTTGCATAACCCTCTAAATAACATATATCTATGAACTGGAGTACTGCAGTAAATGCACTTGTGAGGTGTCAGTGTCATAATAAATAAGGCACTAGTAAGCAGGTGTAAGTACAAATAAGCAGAAGTAAGCATATTTAAGCACTAGTAAGCGGCCTTAAGCCTGTTTTCATGGTGTTAAGCAATGTCTACACTGGCTAAGCAATTCTAAAGTTAACTCTCTGTAAGCAGATGTAACAGCAGGTTAGCAGTGCTTACCGTAACGCAAACAAGTCCTCACCATAGTATAACCAAACTGAACCTGTGAAAGGCATCAGTATACAGTCATATGTGCCATAACCGACAACATAACATAAATATGAGAATTGGAGTACAGCAGTAAGCCCAGAAGTGAGGTATAATTGTAATAGAGTGTTGAAGTCCCCAATAAAACACAAGGACCCCACAGAGTGTACATACACATCAATCAGGGATACCAGGCATACATATAAGGTGTAATGAATAATAACACAATGCCAAAAAGGCATTATAATGAAGGTCTAATGTAAGCAATGCTAAGCATTGCACAGGCCAGCTTAGGAAGTGTGAGAAATGTGTAGACCAAATAACTCTTTGTGCCCAGTGGTATACCCCTTTAAACAATGCCAACTTTGGGTAAGCAGGTTTGCCCACAGCTTAGCCTTTTCAAAACCAGCCAGTCATGGAAATGTGCAGGAAATCAGCCCTACTTAAATACAAGAGGCAGGAATACATCTCATAACTGGTTGTAGCTTCCCCCTGCAGACACTATGGCAGTAAGGGGAGAAGGAGTGTGGTTCCGAGTGTAGTTCTGGTGCATCCAGGAGTCCAAGGTCATGGCAGGACTCCTAATTAAAGATCATGCACAGAGACTGCTGCAGGGCCAGTACCAGGGCTCCCAATATAAGGTGGAGGCCTAGGACTGTCTCTCCTGTGACCTCACCAGTGCCACTGGCATACCCCGAACTGGTGAGCAGGTCAGGCACCACTATGCCGACCTGAAGTGGTGGAAGTGGGACCTCTTGGAGGAGTGGCTCCTAGAGGCTAGAGTATCAGGGGGTGTTCCAGACATGTGTAATTATCACTCCAGTATGTCTGTAATAAGTGCCAGCTCAGGTATATCATGGATCGGTATGGCTAAATATTTCTCTTATGTCCCCCACAGCTACAACTGAGTGGGCCGCGAACCAGGAGGCCCACATCAGCTACCTGGCGAAGTTGCAATGTGAGGCATGTCAGTAATACTCATGCTTTTACTGTCATAGGAAATAAAAATAAAAGTAGTAGTAAATTAATTGCTAGTATAAAACCTGTATTGTTCAAGACAAGTACTGCATACCCTAGAGAATATGGCAGAAAGAGCCTCAGTATGTCAATAAAAGTGTAATATCCTGGCAAAACAGGTCTAACTGCTGGCCTACATGTGTATATTCTGGTATCATATGGTCATGTAGATTTGCAATCCTGTAATAGTACTTTTGTATTAAGCACTGTTACCTACACCATGCACCATAAATTGAATGTGTAGAAATGCCTGTATATGACAGGTGTAATCCCCAGAGGCCATTTAGTACAACTAAGAGACACATAGACAGTAAACAGGGAAAATGCAGACAACAAAAAACGAATAGCACATGCAACTGAGATGTGAACTGTTGTTTTTTTAGCACACACGGCCATGGTTCGAATCCTGCCAGTGGTAGTAGTCTGCATACAGAATCATACCCCGCAACTGTACAGATATGTCCAGAATGTCTATTAAAGTGGCCAATATCTATTGCCTATCAACCTGTCCCCCTGGGAAATCAGTGGGATGATCCCAGATATATAGGCAGCAAACAGGAAATACAACTGATTGACACACATCTATGATAACAAACCTGGCACACTAGCAACTCACCCGTACCTTATGTGACTAAGAAGCCACATATGTCCCATTTACACCCCAACTTGTTAAGCTGTGGTCAGAGTGTGTACAGTAACACAGTGGGATGTATGTGCATAATAGTAATGTGGAACCTGGTACTGTGTGTGGGAACATTCAGGTAGTGCTAATAAACATTCCCCCCACAGGTCTGTCAGATACCAACACTGTGCCCAGAAATACAAGAATGATATGCAGTTGCTCTGAATAATGAGGTATTACACATCACTGTCACGCACACTGTCCTGCAACATATAACTGTCTAGGAAATCTGTATGAGTGTTCTTATACAAGGTCAGAATGCATAATCGCAGAGGATTAACAAGGCAGAAAGCAGATTGGAGATATACAGCAATATCAATATAGCAGACACAACTGTGATGGACAGTGTTTAAGTTGTAGCAGACACAGCCATGATCTAAATTCCGGGAGTGGAATAAGACTGCATACAGATTCATACCTCACAACTGTACACATGAGGTCAGAATGTCCAGTATATGTGCCCATATCTGCTGCCTGTCCCTTTGTCCCCCTGGTAAGTCTGTGGGATGATCCCAGATGTGTAGCCAGCAAACAGGGAATACAAGTGATTGTCAACCATCACGAGAACACACCTGTCACTATAATAACCCCCAAAACTGTTAGGAGAGTAATATTTCAAGTATGTCCTATCTACACTTTCATGTTGTCAAGCTGTGACCAGGGTGTGTACAGTAACAGAGTGAGATGTATGTGCATAATACTAATGTGTAATCTGGAACTTTGTGTGGAAAAAGTCAGGTAGTGCTAACAAAAATTGCTCTCACAGGTACGTTGGATACGAACACTGTGCTGAGAAATACAGACCAATATAACCTGTACTGGTACTGTCCACCCTGGTATTGTAGGGGATTGTGAGTGTTGCAGTTTCTCTGAATAATGAAGTATCACTGGTCACTGTCACCCACACTGTGCTACATAATATAACTGTGTAGGAAAGCATGTATATGTGTGTGTCAGGTCACTAAAGGTGGAAGAGGGCAATATTCTAGATATGTCCAGGCACACCTGCATGTGGTCAACACATGGCCAGAGTCTGTGCAGAAAAATGTCGATAACATAGTGCAAAACATCAACCTGGAATCCGGGTGTATTTGTACAAACAGTTAGTCAGTGTTAACAAATATACCCTCCACAGGTATACCAGGTAAGAGGTGTATACTGCAAGTAAAACCTGCTCATGTGTAATGATGACAACAGGCATATCACTGTCCAAAATAAGGCTATAGGGTGGTGTAGTAAGCCTTGTAAGGTACAGATAACAGCACTGACTAGGAAAGTAATGTGGACTACAGGAATATACTTGTTAGTTGACATATTTCTCTTCCCCCCACCTTATCTTCAACAATAATCAACAAACCCACCCTAACATGTATGTAATGACTCTGATAATGTACATTTGTTTGATAAATATTTTAATGGTTCCCATGAATGTGCCATATTGAATTATTCCAACATTGTTGGCATGGTGCCATCAATGTAGCTGCATGCTGTTCTTATTACCACTGTGGTCTCATATATGCACGTGTTTTGTTTGCTATGCAACTGTTCCGTATCTGATGTCTGGGTTAATGGGAATATCTATGCATGCTGTTATACCTAACTCTGGAATGTGTTGACTATTACTAACCCATATATGATGATGAAATCTAAACACTATAGCATGCTTGGGAAGGCCGGTCCCAGCTGACCCACCTGTCCCACCTCAGCTGGCCGTGGCAAAGGGCAACAGCATGTCTGGGGCCTAACCCTGGGCCTCCCTGTCCATTGGTCCTGCACCACCTTTGGGTGGAACTGCCTCAGGGGATGGGGCATGTCCCCCGGGAGTAGGTGCGGACAGGCACCTGTCACCCATTGCCAGGTCGGTGTCATGGAGCGTAGAGAGATCAACCAGAAGGATGCTGATCTCCTACGCCAGCTCAAGGGCCGCATGTCATGATTAGAGAGTCAGCCTGGCTCTGCCGCTCAGCCCTCAGCACAGCCACCTGCTGGGCTGTGAAGGTGCAGTAGTGACTGCCCATGGGTGGGGGCCTCAGTCCCACTGTTACCACTAGGGGGCTTGTGGGCTTCTGATATCCCAACACCCCTCCCCATCAAGGTGTTTACCCCCACGTGTGTCATATACTACCACTGTATGCATCTTGTTTGTCATGTCTGTTAACCTACCAAACCTACCTCCCCAAATATACCTACTACCCCTCCCCAACATCCCACTCTCACCTGAAAGAAAAAAAAGGGCAATCTGCTCCCACAAAAAAAAATCTCGCCCCATACATAGCTGTCCATTTCACACGTGTCCACTGGACACATATAATTCAGTCTAATTGGCATCACAACGTATTATTGTTGTCCTCACAACTGTCCCAGGGGTTTGAGTGTCCAAATCTACCTCCAAATTCAGTGTATATGCACAGCTGTTGCTGTCGAAGAAATGGGCAGCTATGGATCTTCCCTATATGCTTCCTGCACATCCCTAGCTATTTTCCCTACTGTTTTCCCCTCTTTGTGCACCTTTTCCACCACTGTCCTATCAACCCTTTTTTCTTTTCTTTTAAAGAAATTAGCACAGGGTAAGCAGGAGAAAGCAAGTTAAGCAGTGGTAAGTGGGTTTAAGCTTGTTTGTGCAGGGGTAAGCAATGTCTACACAGGTTAAGCAATTTAGAAGCTAACTGAGTATGAGAAATTTTAACCAGAAGTTAGCAGTGCGCAGACACGTGCAAACCCACTTACAGCTGCTAAAAAGTGCCTTAATCACCCTGCATCCAACGGCCCTTGTTCTGCCTAGCAACAAAATAAACAGTCTTTGCAAGGCTTAAACCCAGGACCCCTGCACACCATAGCCAAAGTGATTTACCACTAAGCCATGTCAGACATACATAACACTAATGTATTCACAAACATATCATCCACCAAGTCAATCAACAATGCAGAGAATGTTTTCTAACATTTAGATGTATGTGTGTGTGTAAATATATTAATATCTAAACAGATACAACATATCTATCTATCTATCTATATATATATATATATATATATATATATATACATATATAGAAATATATATGAACATATATACATGCAAATGCCTACATCGACACATATATATATGTATACACCTATGTGTCTACATATACACAGCAAGTTACATATATGTACGCAGGTATATATCTACGTAGGTATATACGGACATAGTTATATATATATGTAAGCAGATATATATATATATATATATATATATATATATATCTATATAGGTATACATGGCCATACATCTGTAGATAGCAATGGTAGATTAACAAAAACGTATATGTCCACATGCAACGTTAATGGGGTTGAGAGGCCCCAAACAATATACGTCTTGTACAAATAGGCATAGCCCCCCCACAGCTAAACACTTCCACCCAGCAGTACACTACCAAGTGTTGCAGATCCCATAACCAGGACCTGACACGACATGGGCACAAGATGTCAACAGTACTACATCCCACCTGTTTGATGTCAGGCTGGTATTGGTAACATATGCAGTACAGTCTGGCTCCCATAAGAAATGTAAAAGGTGGAAGCTATCAACATCCTCAGGAGACATATACACAGACACATATATGCAGATGCCGATATATATATATATATATATATATATATATATATATATATATATATATAAATCCAAACTGCAAGGTGCACGTAAACCAGATCTGGTGCACGGCAAAAAACAAGATATATGATCCCAAAAGCACTCCCAGCACACAGAAAAGGAGGCTACATGAAGGTTCAAAGCATTTATTGCCAGCACAGTCTGCCCCACAGACCGGTTTCACTCGAAAGTGTCATCAGTGTGGCAATAAATGCTTTGAACCTTCGTGTAGCCTCCTTTTCTGTGTGCTTTTGGGATCATATATATATATATATATATATATATATATATATATATATATATATATATATATATATATATAAATGTAACTACACATACACATGCAGAGATATGTCCAGTAAGATACATATGTAGAAGGTGCACGCAATATGGAACAGCCACTATGCCTACAGTTAACACCTTAACAACTGGACACTGTATGGGCTACCCATACAAATAACAATCGTTGCCTGCAACATATACCCACAGAGAGGTCATAGGAAAAAAACACCACACACAGGTTTGCAGAAATGGAAAACCTTTATTTGTGTATTATTACTGTTCTATATGCCATGTCATATAGCTGTTCAGACACTGGCATCCATATAAACAGAGTAATGCAACTGTGAAACAGGTATACTAAAAGTAGTCTGGAAAGGTTCACAACTGTTGCTGTCCAGGCCAAGCCCTTCAAATTGTACAATAGTAAAGACAGACTGGGCCACAGGATACCAAACAATCAACAGTAAGTAATGCAGGTGTATAGTTCAGTAGCCTCTATATACACTCTGTACAAAATCACTAGGTGGTAAAGGCTTCAGTTGACCAAATGGGATGTAACTGTTACATAACAAGGCATAACTGACACCATCACATGCACACTGACAAACAGAACAGTCTGTATGGCAGGAGGCAGTAGGCCTGCATTAACCCAATTTATGTAAGTAATGTAAATAAAGGTGAAGGATATGGTACTGTACATCCGGATACCTTAAGGCAGCTCACCCCTGATGCCCCCACATTTTGTAACAGCCTAGGTCATTTATGGTGCATCCCTCCCTAGACTCAATAATACAGGGCCATATACCACTGTTACATACACTGGCCTCTGGAGTGCATAAGGGCACACATATATTGTGTAGGTGAAACCCACACATATATGACCCCAGTCTCACCATATGTGTGTGGGGGATACAACAGCAGTGGACTGATGACAGCAATGGCAGTGTAATATCCTCACAGCCCACTACAGAACAACCCCTGAAAAGCTTGGTATGTAGGTGGAGGACAGAGGCTGGAACAAAGGCCCATATGTGGAAAACTGTTGCCATATACTAAGCAAGTCATTGGTGTTACAGGATAGTCTGCAACATACTTAGGGAATTGAGGTTAGAAACACAAATGGATGTAGCCATGTACTGATAGCACTCAACACACACACTGCCAGTGAAATATCTGACACAGGACCTGTGTGGTGGACAGACAAAACATGACAGGCACACCTCTAGCCACCAAAAGGATAGGCCCATGGTTGAGAGCTATGCAGACAGACTGCATTCCAAGGTAAACTAGTATGTATACGTACACCCTGTAACACCAGTACTATACAAAGAATAACACAACTCTACTCACACTCTGTCTGTAGTTCTGGAACCTCCTATAAATATGTAGCTGGCCTGAGTGTGCCAGTTCTCCTGTAAGAGGTATTGCTACCTGCTGTCTGTAACACTGATGCCCACACACATGAAGGATGTCCATCACACAGGAAAGGTAAAGGGACCACTCCCACATGATGTAGGGATTTATAGTAGGTGATTGCCATGACAGTGGTAATTGGAAGTACTACACAGCAAGCTACATGCAGTTAGCAAGTGTAGGACACTGATTGGTGCAGAGGCCATCACCTGATTAAGTGCATCACCTACTAAAGCCAGGCTTCAATCTATTCAAAGCAGCTCAATCCATTCACTGGAGAGAGAGTGAGAGAGAGAAAGCGAAAGTGAATGCGGAAGAGAAAGTGGAAAAAAAAACTAAAGCCCATCAAACTAACAGCTGAAGACACAGGCATTTAGCCAGCTGCCATTCATAAAGACATCATTCCCACAACAGGTATGTGAAGTATATGTACATGTATTAGAATGTAGTACCTGGTCCATCATAATGGGATAGATGATGTGGAATGAGTTATATGCGCCATCAGGTGTTGTGATGATGTTCAACTGAACAACTGCTATGGACAATAGTGTCTGTCCCTGTGGGTAGTGGGCCATAGCTGTTAACTGTGCAAGTCAGCACTGACAGACAAGATGTAAGCCATCATAGTTTGTGTTGTGCAATGGGAAGTATGTATACTACGTGGCCAATAGCTGGTTGTGGAAGTAATGCCATTATGATGGACATGTGGGAGCCATGGCCCACCACTGGCAGGATACTAAGGTGAAACTGTAATGTAGCATGCTGGAATACCATAGGTGTGTACTACGGTTACCTGCAATCAGGTCCCACATATACCCCAGTAATGTCAGGCCGTGTCCATATGAGAGACCTGTCTGTGTTGTAGCAAGGCAGAACAGTGCAGCTGTGCAGGAAGGTGTTGTGAGAGTGTGGAGCTGATGTCTTAATGTACCCCACATATAGGTATGCATATGTGTACATATGTCACATATATAATATATAAGGATATATATGTATATCAGCATGTATGCCCAGAAATATACATATACCCATGTGTAGACATATATGTGTGCACATATATATGACATCACATATATCTACACATACTTAGATATATACCTATATGCACATGTCTACATATGTACAAACACACACAAACATATATGTATGTAAAGACATGTCCCCTATATCACTACCACAGTGATCTGTGCTATTTGTGAGGCAGCAGTACACATAGCAATACACACAGATATCTACAGCTGCCAGTGTGTGCACCATGGGCGGGTATGTCACATGTTAGTTCTTTGTTGGCCCCACATTGCCCCCGTCTGTGAAGTATGCAATGGGAATATGGGGAAGTATGGCAGGTACACATTTGGAGGTGGTCAGGATTGGTAGATATAGATGACAGTCTACAGGGGTGGTATGTGACACATGTGGGGGGTAAGCACCATGGATGGTGTGTGTGGTCTGTGATGTGGACTCCCCATGGTCCCCAATATGGGCACAATGGGAACAAGCCTCCCACCCACTACCACTCACAACAGCAATCCTCATCCTGAACGTGCCTGGTCTGGAGGCTGAGCAGGAGGAGTATGTTGGCCATGTGAAAGTGTACTGGATGCCTCAGACAGATGTAGCACATCCCTCATGTGTCTGTGGAGCCCGGTATGGGACAGACCCTAGACCTGAGCTCAGGGGACAGGAACATGTCTGTGTGTGCCCTGAAAGGGGGGAGCCAACATCCCCTGGGTGGTTCCACCTCATGGTATTGCTGTAACATCACACGAGGAGGTCCCAGGTTGGGACACACATGTGATGTGGCCAGGTATCATGGGCAGATGGGTGTGGAGTGGTTGATCATCTGGCCAATAGAACATATACATGTTATTGTGTCACTGTTATAGAACATTTGTTGGTAGTAATAGTCTACACAATCACTGTACATGTCCAACAGCATGCATAGATATCCCCAATAACACAGACTGTCAGATGTGCAGCAATCTCAGAGCAGCCATACCACTAGCATATATGTAACCATAGTGGCCCTGTCAATGGCATGCAGGTGAATAGTCTATAACAGGCCAGCAATGATAGTGTCCACACAGGGGACATGGCTACAATCACATAGCAGAAGATGTGGTACAATACAATATCTGTCCAAACAGTAGTTAAACTGTAGCCATACCTAATGAGTTGTGTGTACAGTCTGTCGAAGCTGATATGGTGGAGGGGTGACAGAGATGCATATTACAAACTGTGTTAGCCTTGCATTATGAGTTGCTCAGACCTGTTTCCATCTTTATGTCTTTCAGCCAAGATGGCACATGCATGGTTGCCCACCTTTTCTAATGCTGAGAATGATGTGTTGATAGTACACATAATGCAGCACTATCCACTGCTGTTTGGCAGGCATGCACATGAGCAGCAGGAGCGGATCGCCCTGTGCAATGACCTAGTCCACAGGGTCAATGATGTCAGACTGCATAACCACAGTTATGAGCAGGTCCGGCATCATTGTACTGACCTGCTTCGCAATGCCTGTCAGCATGCTGCTGCAGTCCAGGGGGGTCACCTCACCACAGGGGGGGCATGCCATCCATCCCCCCGACATGTGTGGAGGAGCTCCTGGCCGGCCTCATGGCACCTGTCCTTATTGACCACCAACAACCACTGGACCTCTTTGTGGAGGTGGGTGTCACCCACACATCGGCCGAGAAGCATGTAGGTAAGGACACAGGGCACATCAGTAGACCACTGTTGTGTAAACATCCACATTGGTACAGGTAGATCATGCATATCTGACATGTCATAGATATATTGTGTTGCTGCATTGTAGTGATAAACAGATGTCCAGATGTGGTAGTATTGTGGGAATTTACTGCTGATATATGGTCCATCTGGGATAACAACAAGGCAGCAGCCTGTAGCTGGTGAGTATGTTTTATGTAGATGCATGCCAACACACCAGGCATGTAATTGTGATGGTATATTCCATGCACACATCTAGCCAACCTACCCTGAATGCATGCTGTACATGTGCATGTATTGTTGCTGTGAAATGCACGGTCTCACAGGGGCGACCATGATGGGGTATTGAAAGGGTATGTCACACACCTGCATGATAACTAACATCTTGTCATTGTGGAATGTGTCCACAGGGAGTAACATACTGTTGGTAGATATGACCTACAGTAGTGACATGTTCTGAACAACACCCATATACAGTGCAACAGCAGTGTATATACCTGTAGGGCAATGCCAACTCCTGCAAAGATAAACTATGGCATAAGGCATTACAGTAGCTCACATTATCAGCTAGGTCTAGGCTGCAACATGTGGTGTTCAGTGTATGGAACACTGCAAAGTGACACAAATGTGTAGGGCTTACCTGTCATGTATCTGCATAAAAGCTGAGGGGGTGTTCTCAGCATGACACACCAGTGCACTGCAGAAGGGATCCTAAGGATGATAGGAATGGCTCTATCTGCATATAGTCAGGTTCAGAACCTAACCTTACCCACACAGCAATAGTGATGGCATTGTGTGAACACCATGGGATGTGCACATGAGTAGACCTTGCAATCATGCAGAATAGTGGGACATGTGTAGGGCAGACTGAACATACACTGGCAAATGCAGATGGGCCATGCTGGTATATCCCTGCCATGAGCAGTGACTGCTGTAGTACACACAAGAGGTGTGATAAACCGTCATGATAAGGGTGTGCACACATATGCCCACATGGTGTGTATGCATTGTGGTCAGCAGCCGCACACCTAACACAATCTGTAGACACTGCATGTGAAAGTACAGGACATATGTTACATACCGGGTTTGTGTACTGCTAAGATATGCAGTGATGTGGTCCCATGGCAGATCAAGGATGTGTGTGAAAAATCAATAAAGGTGTGTACACATCCCATAGCCATGGTATGCTCTGATGGTTTGCAGTGTAAGAGTATTGCAGTGGCCATATATGGTCTGTTGATGCTGACAGAAGTAAATCAGGCATCAGGCATTCACCAATGACAACAGTCCACATATCATCCCAGGTATGTGTTGCTGAAAAACATAGGGGCTGTGAGAAGTAAAGCTGACATAACTGACACAGTACTACACATTCCGCAATCAGTTGTACACCTGTGAGTTGTGGTGTACAGTACATGGCAAGGTGCAGAACAGGTGCACAACAATACTGTGTACATGGGTGAGCGGTATCCAGGGGAAAGGGCATTGCCTAGTGACACAGCACATGCATCACACACATGTATACTGTTGCTAGCATGGTTTGACTATAGCTGAACTGCATGCTGTTCTGTACCTTATGTTCTGCATGTTGGCAGATGGGTAATAGGACGACTGTGTGTACTATCATTGTGCAACCTCACCTGTATGTGTGTGTGTGTGTGTGTGCATCCTGGTGGTTAGTTAGTTTGCCTGCAGGGTCACTCTGGTGAAGTGGAGGGAGGTAGAGGCATGCATGATGCGTGTGCGCATGTGTGTGTTTGTGTAAGTGGCCATGTATGCACGTGTGTGATTGTGGGGTGTTCATACAGCTGTACCCCCCTTTGGGACCATGCAGTACATGGACATGGACTGTCGCATTACACACCAGGAATACCTGTCATGTGTTTAATCACAGGACAGCAAATAATATAATATGATCCGTAGCATGGAATAGGTATTGAGAGGGAAGGTAGACTCCAGGTACACACTTAATATCACAGTCAGCAGAGAGGTCACCTACTACCCATGTATGCAGCTCTACAGATGCATTGTGGAAGTAATAGTCAATACCAGGGAGTATATCCAAATATTACAGGTGTCACATGATGGCCTGATGGAGCAGCATATCTGGCATGTACTGAGCATTACATACACATAAAACACCAGTTGGAGGTATTATGTATACACCATAGTAGCTCACACATATAGGGGCCATGCACATAATTTCCGGCCATACAGAGGGTGCATATCAAATGACAGCAGTGAGGCCATGTAAATCCACTACACACAGGTCAGGCAGGTAAAGTAAAAACAAGCCTTGCATTTTGGCTGCTTGTGTGGGCATTTAGAGGACTGTAATGTTAATGAGTGGTATCAATGTGTGTATGTTAACAAGTGTGATGCAGGATGGGGTAACACATGGACATATATGTGGGACTGTCTGTAAAGCCATGGACAGGTAGGTATTACGGAGGTGTGTGTGTGTGTGTGTGTGTGTACTGTTAGGCAATACTGTACAGGTTTTAAAGTGCATTTATTGTTTTCCCCCACAGGTGGCGAGGTGGGTCAGGGTCCCTCCTGCATGCAATTTGATGTAGGTGTCCATGCAGACACCGATGATGATGATGATAATAATGTTGAGGCATAGGTGGGTTTGCCAGGGGCCGACACTGTGCCATTTGTCATCTCCCTTTTAGCCACCACACTGCCGCACACGGTTTCAGTGTCTATACACACCCCATCACCAGTGGCCATAGCAAAGTGACAGCTGGCATTCATTGGCAGTGCACAGGAAAGTGTGGTGACCATGCCTACTGTGTCCAATCACAGCAGGCATAGCCAGATGTCCAGCAGGCTGCCACATAGGCAGATGTCCCAGGGTGCTCATCGTAGGGCCGCTGGACATCATGCCCCTGGCAGAGGCGACACAGCTGCTACCAGCAGAAACATGTTTCAGGCTGTAATAGCGGCACAGGCGCGTATTGAGTGTTACACCAGACAGGATCCTATGCTGCAGAGGGCTGCTCTTGTATGTGTAAGCAATAACCTCCATGAACTGTCGGATGCCATCCATGCTTATACCAAGCACACAGATAGATGGCATGACGAGATGATGGCCTTCATCGGCTGTGGTGTCTGTGCTTCAACATTTGGTGGGGATATGGCAATGCCCACGGGGACATGGGCCAGTAACACCAACAGCTGACAGTCAACGTGGATGTGCTAGGACACAAGGGGCTCCTGTAGTGGCAGTAGCAGCCCTGGCAGTGTGGGGAGTGTGCTGTCCACACCACACCACAGCAGGCCAAGTGCACGTGGTCCTGGCCTGTCCCAGGAGAGACCTTGTACCAGTGGACAAATGTCATCAGCAGGTGAGAGTAGGACATCATGACCTGTACCTGGACATGCCCGTGGAACCCCTGGCAGGCACAGTCCACGTGTCCATGGTTGGAGGCAGTGAACTGCACACCCTGCCAGGTATGGCCTGCAACTGTCCATAAACACTTGTATAGGGCAGCCACATGGCAGAAATGTGTGCATGCATATCCATACACTATGCAAACACACCTAGGGCAACCCCATACCTACACACATCACATTGCCTGAGCCATCTCCCCAGAGTGCACCCCTCACCCACACACATGGTGTCAAATGTATGGCCCACCCTTGGCCTCTGACAAACCAGCACCACACCCTGTGCATATGATGATACCTGTGCCCCGTCCCTGTCATCCATACCATCGATGCAGGGACAGGCTGATATGGTTCTGATGCACACGGTGACTGTACAACAGTGTACCACAGTCCTGCAGTGTAACATGTTATAGGGAGTAGAGTGTGAGGCATATTTGGCAGGTAGTGTAGCCATCCAGCAATGATGCATTATAGCTGTTATTAACACTGGTTGATTGTGGTCTCTATAATGTCATCCATGTGTGTTTTAGGTGTACATGTGTCAGCATGAGGATGGTCTGCAATCATATTGCACAATGGGGTATATCACTGTACTGACACCATGGCTGTGACATATCTGGGGTACAGTCAAACACATTTCACAGGTTACTATACTGGTTATTGCCTGTGCCACATGGACAGGTGGCCTGCTGAGGTGTGTATACCCTGCAACCTGATGTAGACCCATCCACATATATGCACCCTGTTACTTGTCAACACAGGGACTAGACCCTTACCTAACTATGTTGTGATACTGACATGTATGGATTACAATGCACACACTGCACAGCATTTAGGCTGTGGTGTGTCCCAGGTTACATGGTACATGCAGAACATCCCCCGGCATGTACAGTATGCTAATGGGAGATGTAATGGGTATATTTGGATGATACGTAGTGTGACATACCGTCATATAGACATTTACAGACACATACCAGCCAGACACACATCTGAGATACCAGGGCCTATCGCTGCTAACTACCTTGACCATGTCTCCAATGTGTTACAGGTAGGCTGCACACATCACATGCATAACTGGCTTGGATTGTGGTAACAGTTACCTGTATGATTGATGGTGACAGTGGTAACCATAACGTGGTACATAGGACATATACCTGGTGTACCTTGATGTAATAACAGTGTACACAGCACCCACATCCCCCACTGAATATTGTACTCCCTGAAACCCATGATGACACTCTGCCATACCCACCATCACACATTGGACATGACTGAAATACAACTGATAATATACCCCAACATTGGTACTACAGGGATATGCATCTCATGCACATGCCACATGCATAGTAGGGCGTCAATCAAGTGTAGGTTGCCTGTACATATCCCAGCTGGATACCTGCCATCTGCACATCTGTACAGGGACTGACAGTCATCAGCTTGGCAGGTAGCTATGCAGTAGCATGAGTGAGTTGACAGACCAGTAAGGGGTATATACTGTGACACAGCTCACACACCAGGGATACAACAGGGAGGTATTGGTGTCCAGCCATGCTCACAGGTGTTCCTGTTGTCAGTACTACATTAAGCACTCTGCTCTTGCCTGGGTTAGCACTGTCAACAGTAGCACTGCCATGATACACTACATGCCAGTGTGACAGTACGTACCATAGGCTACTACACCTGTATGTCACACATTCATACAGATAACAGTGCTGTATAGGCCTCATTTATGTATGTGTCCCACACATGACACTCACACCCCTTGCTACTGTAATGACAGCACATAGGTGCATGTATTGTACATGGCATTACATACACTTATTACAGGTTATCAGACTGGGTTGTGTGTCCTGGTTACCAGGGATAAGCTATGCTTAGCAAGTATCAGCATTGCTGCAATATAACAGCTAAGCTAATTTGTGCACTGCTAAGCTCTGCCTACACTGTGTAAGTGCCCATACATTTACCCATAGCTTAGCACCGCTTAGCTTCATGCAACCCCATGCAAACCTGCTTAAAGCTGCTCAAAACTGCCTTCACCACTCTGTATCTGATAGTCCTTGTTCTGCCCAGCAACAAAATGAACAGCCCTTGCAGGTCTTGAACCCAGGACCCTTTACATTGAAGTCACAGCACTTAACCACTATGCCATGACCACTGTGAAGACAGCTGTTGTTTTACCAACATAGCTGTCAATACACATATTGAGTAGTATTGTACAATTGCCTTTAGGTCCTAATTTGTGTAGTCCTTGTTATTAATATGACTGTTGCATCACATATGTTGTTTTATCATTATGTGCACATAGCAGATACATACAGTGAGATACATGTGGGAAGGTATGCACAACCGTGACGTTTACTCATGACAGGAATATGGTTGTATACATATCATAGGTGTATATATGTCTACATGTACATACACATGTATACTCATACATATGTCTGTATACACATCTGTATAGTGCTACATATATATGGCTATGTGTACATCTCTTTGTATGTACATATGTATACATATATATACATATATGTATATATACATATATGTATATGTAAGTATATGTATATGTATATATAGATATATGTGTATATAGCTATATATGTATGCACATTCTATGTGTACAGATATGCCTAGTTATGTTGGTATATATATATATATATATATATATATAGTGAGAGAGAGGGAGAGAGAGAGAGATAACTATATGTGCATACATATCTATTCTGATATACCTACTACTGTCAATATATCTGTAGATATCCATATGTATATGTGCTTATGTATCACTATCTGTATATGTGTAGACATATATTGCTCTGTATATGTATATATCTGGGTGTGTATATGTATATCTATGATTATATATATATATATATATATATATATATATATATATATATATATATATATATATATATATATATATATACCCATCTATATATGTTGATATGTATATGTGTAATTATATATATATATATATATATATATATATATACATATCTAGATAATTATATGTACATATATTTTCATGGAACATGGAGTGTAGCCCTACCCCAGCCCCTATAGTCCCAACTTTGTAGTGCAAGGGGATGTCAGGTATGTATAGCAGGTATATTAGTAGACTATTGCTACTGCAATTGGGATTGTCCTCACAGACATGGTGTGTGTGGAAGGTCACATCTGCTTTTCACATGTGTGCCATTGGCTACTGACAGACATCCTGAGGACATCATAGTACAGTACCGCTGCTAGCATGTAATGCCCCTGTAGACTGCAGCAGAGATATTGGCCAATATATGTAGACATTCTGACACTCTGTACAGTCCAGAGGTATACACAGAACCGCTTAGTGCAAAACATGTGCACCATGCCGGACAATATGGATGTTAACAGCCATGTAGATGGGTATAACACATAACGACTGGTATACATTTGCCACCATAGTTTAAACATTCACACACCCCTGTCTGTCCTGACACATAATAACCGCTGGTACAGGGGTGCCATGGCCACATACTACCCACTAGATACTGACATGCATTTATACAGCATCCCACTGCTCTGTCTGACATACATGACTGTTAAGGGAGGCCCAGCAGCAGTACATCTGGCAAGTATCTGGACAAGACACCTCACTGGGTAAGTACACTAAGCTGCTAGGCATGTAACAATGCACTGTGCAGGCTACAGGCAGACTGGCTCAACACTGGCCTACATCTCCTATGGGGGAATGCACATGTACTTGCATATATAGCAGGTTCTCCAGTCATGTCAGAGCACAGGGTAAGATACACCTGTATGAAAGTGCATAACCACAACCAATGTGAATACAGCCACATCCACATATGGTAAGCTAGCATAATATTACGGTATATGGGCTATCTGTTCAACACCATCCTCACATGTGCCACTCACAGACTAACCCTACATATATTGTGCTGCTACACAGTTTGGTCTGATGCCTGTCTGTGGTATGGGACATGTGTGTGTATGGCCCTACAAACATGTAAGCCAATACGGTAACATCAGACTGGATGGGACCTAGAACAATGACATCTACTACAGTCTGTACACAGGCCAAAGTACATATTAACAATACACACACTGTCGACATTCACCATAAGTACACAGACCTCAGTACTGTACAAACAACCACAGAATGTCCAGGTTATGTCATCAAATATAACCCCTACTGTACATAATATGTGTAGTAGTCTATCTCACTGGCTTGTATCAGATATGATGACACTAATTATGGTGTACAGCACATATGCACCTCTTAATGCATGACATATTTACAAAGGTTGACAGAATTGTGGCTGGAAGGACATACACATGGCCAACATTGACATGTTGCTGTGATAACCTCATACATTTACTGTTGTAACAGGGTTTGTTGCAACATATGTCCTATGAGGGATATGAAGTCAGTAACTGTCACGGCTTTCACCATCTACATAGGTTTATAGATTAGTACTAAGCTAACTGCCCTTGTGAGGCATTTTAAGCGTAGCCGATTATCCCTTGTGAGACTCAAACCCTGCACCTTGTGTTTGTAAGGCAAACACCCTAACCATTAAGCCACCCTCCCAACAGACTGCAATCATCACACTACATTCTGCAGTTCACAGATAGATGCTCTGTGGGTAACACATGAAACCAAAGGCACAACACACTGCCCAGTCTGCAGATGACCCTACAGATGGGGATTCCTCATAAGCATAGAACTGACATGGCAAGTATTAAATCATATAGGACAGCCATATCCACACACACACTGTTAAACCAATATTACTCCAAATGCAGTACAGCAGCATTTACAGTCTGTAGTCAGGTCAGGCACATCTCTCTCCTGTGTGTTGCCCTGTTTCCACAGTGTATGTTGTTAGAGGTAAATCCCCAATCCATCTGAGATGCTGTTTGCCAAACAGCAGATCTAGTTTCTTTTCACAGTTAATGAAAAAGGCCAACACTAACATGATGTTCCTAGATATTGGAGTGTGTTTCTATGCAGTTGGCTATGGGAATGTTACCACAGCTGTTCCACATGCAATCAGCTAGGGGAGGGCTGCAATTCTTGCAGAAGCCATCAGCTGATCATTAGCATCACTTAAAATACACATGCTACTGCCTAAGCAAAGCAGGTGTAGATCTCCACATCCACCAAAGAGGGAGTGAGAGAGGCAGACAGAGGCAAAAACAAGTCAGGGAGGGGTGGGAGAGTAAAACTTAAGCATGTTTGTGTCACACACCTACCAGCACAGGGTATCAAACCCCTGACAACTATGTAGTGCTATCACATTTCTATGCAGTTATTGGATATGCCACATAGGTTGCATGTTGGGGAGCCCTCAGAATGTATATGTGATGGTGAGTGACATCTGCAACAAGGATATGGTAGCTATACGGTAGGTGTAGTACACATGCCTGTCTGCATGAACAGGTGCCAGCATCAACACAGCCACATTCTCACAGGGTTGCACACACATTGACACACTTGGCAGGGCCAGGAATACAACCCATCACTAGTGAGATTGCCACAACACATTACTGTGCAGGTATCACATGCACTACAGGGGTCATACAAAGGTTATATGGGCAAAGGGTATGGGGAGGTGTCTGACATCAGACAGCATACTGCAGTATGCCAATGGGTGGTGTAGTGAGTGTGAATGTGAACATACGCATCATACAACACACACACACACAGGGTGCCAGTACTGACAAGCATGGGTGCATTGATTCACATGTGTGTAGTGGAGAACTGTGCCAGATGGCCATACAAGGCTAGGTGATGGGTACACCTTGGCATCAGGACACATGATAATGGTCTGCATTGTGGCTCCGGGGTATAGATTCTGGAATTGCCCACACAGGTGTGTATTGTATTCATCATCCAATCACCTGGGTGACTAAAGCGTGTGGGCAATGCTGTGCATTGCTTGCCATGTATGTGTTCCTTAGTCCATGAAATGGATGGTGTCTGTGATGTGCACATCTCCCACATGCATGTACAGTGACATGTGGAACTGTACCTGGGGTGTCTGGCCCTTGTTGTGTACACAGATTGTCATCAAATGTGCCAGTCATGGCCTCATGTGGCAGGAACTGGTAATGGACAGCAGATTTAACCTGCACCTACATTGATAGCATGCTAATGGCATTCCCTGGTGTCAGTGGCATCTGTCCATACTGGGCAAGTTTTCAGGCATGATATGTCCTTTGTGGGTCACATTTGATGGCACCACAGGTGTTGCAGGTGTCCAGTGGGGAACATGGGGAAAGTGCACTGTCTGCATGTATGTCCCTATTGGACAGATGGACAGGGTGCCATGCCCTCTGTAGGCCACTGCAAGCACTCCATAGTTACTATCAGTGGGCAATATGCAGTGAACTACCAACATAGTGGCTGTTGCCTAGGCAAGTGTGTGTGTGTATGAGGCATGGGTTGAGAGTGTTGTCTGGCTAATTACTAGGATTGCTAACTTTGTTTGCCTGGCCTTGATGTCACATGTATGGGTATGGATCTGCACCCCAGCCCCTCGGTTATTTCACATCTGTTATTCCTGAATGGTGGACATTGTGCTAGGGCCACCATATTAGAAATTTGCAAAACCCACTCTACATTGGGCCCAGTTGTTGCACATGCACAACCACCTCCACACAGGATACAAGTTACAAACACAGACACACACACAGATACACACACACACACACACACACACACACACACACACACACACACGCATACACGTCATGTCTGGGATTAGAACTCCTACCTAACTATTTTATTACACTACAGCAGCATGCAGTCACAGTACATGCCACGGAGATTACTGGAGTATTCCTTCCCCAAAGGTTTATTTCACATTGGATGATATCAGCATGATTGCCAAAGTAGGGCATTTGAATTGTAGTGAGTGTGGCTAGGCTAAAATACACTGCTCCCTACACAGACATTGAAACACACAAAACATCCACAACTGACATGTGTGGGTATAGAGCCCCTAACAGAGGTCTACATCACACTACAGCATGAAGCTGTTATAGGATGCACCACAGGGATTACTGGAGAACTCCTTCCCCAAAGGTGTATTTCACAGTGAATGACATCAGCGGGCTTGTCAAAGTAGGGCATTCAAATTGTAGTGAGTGTGACTAGCCAAAAATACATTGCTCCCTGCACAGACATTGAAACACATACATAACATCCAGAACTGCCATGGGAGGAAATAGAACCCTACCAGAGTTCTATACCACACTACAGAAGTACACCGTTATGGCACATGCTACTGAGATTGCTGGGATGCAAACTTCCCAGACATGTATTTTTAGGTGGATGACATCAGCAACCTTACCAAAGTAGAGCATTTCAGTTGTAGGGAGTGTGACTACCCTAAAAATCATTGCACTCTATACAGACAGACACACACACACACACACAGTTGCCAAGGTTGGGGTTAGAATTCCTCCCTAATTATTTTATCACACTATAGCAGTACGGAGTTATGGTACATGCTATGGGGATTACTGGGATACAACCTTCCCAGAGATGTATTTCTAGGTGGATGACAGTAGTCTTACCAAAGTAGAGCATTTCAATTGTAGGGAGTGTGACTACCCTAAAAAGCATGGCTCTCTACACAGACAGAGACAGGCAGACACACACACATGCAATTGCCAAGGCTGGGATTAGAACTCCTCCCTAACTATTATATCACAGTACAGCAGTACACAGTTATGACACGTGCTATGGACATTACTGGAATACAACCTTCCCAGAGATGTATTTCTAGGTAGATGACATCAGCAGCCTTACCAAAGTAGAGAATTTCAATTGTAGGGAGTGTGACTACCCAAAAAAGCATTGCTCTCTATGCAGGCAGAGAGACACACACACTTACCATGTCTGGGATTTGAACTCCTACCTAACTATTTTATCACACTACAGCAGTATAAAGTTATGGGATGCACCACAGAATTTATTGGTCTACAACTCTCCCAAAGGTGTATTTCACAGTGGATGACCTCAGCAGGCTTGTTATAGTAAGGCTATGGGGAGAGCAGTGTGTACGCATGGACCATAACCCATTCATCTAGAGGTTGACATGCCACATGCGAGCACACACAGGGACAAATTTTACAGGTACGCGTATACAACTGCTAGATGACTACTTCCTTGTACAGTCATGTTGCACAGCTAACACATGCATCACATAGTCTGTAATGCTGACAAATACTGGTGGCTAGTATCTGCAGTGAGTGACATCTGAACCTCATGTGGTTGGGGCCCTTTGGCTGTGTGCTAGGTGGGACAGGCCTAGATGGCTCCTTGTCACAGTCACCCTCTTTCCACACATCTATGTATGTCTATCTTTGGCTTATTATAGTGTGTTGTCCTTACATATATGTCTGTATTCCTATCCACTGTGTGTGCAAGGCATGAGTGGTGCATAGTGACGAGTGTCTGCAGTAACAACTGTGACTGCCAGACATGTCTGGTCCACTGGTGTTTGCAGACATGGGCCTTCATGTGTTTGTGTGTGAGCATGTGCAGTATGACCTTTCAGTATGTTGTTGACTGACATTGCCTTCATTTCTCTAAGTGTGCAAGCATGCCCAGTATGCCCATCTGTATTTAATGTGTGGATCAAATCCAGGTAGTTTGTACTGCAGTGCTGACCTTTGTGTTGTACACTGACAAGTAGCATGCTGTTCCGCAGGGTATCCATCGAGCATTTGGCATTGACTGTTACTACATTTCTGCATAGGATGGGGGCCTCACATGACTATTGCTACATTTCTAAACAGGATTGGGGGGGCACACCTGAACTGTTACTACATTTCTACATAGGATGGGGGTGCACACATGACTATTTCTACACAGGATTGGGGGGCACGCCTGACTGTTATTACATTACTACATAGGGTGGGGGCCTCACCTGACTATTTCTACATTTCTACACAGGATTGGGGGGCACACCTGACTGTTATTACATTATTACATAGGGTGGGGGGCACACCTGTCTATTTCTACATTTCTACACAGGATTGGGGGGGCACACCTGACTGTATTACATTACTACGTAGGATGGGTGGGGTATACCTGACACTTGTACACATTTGCTATGACTGTACCGGTATGTCAGGTACTACATTTCATTCTGTATTCTTACCTATCATGCTGACTAGAGGCATACCAGTGTACTACAGATCGTAGCTTTGGTTGCCCTACTTATTAGTGTATGACTTCCTACCCTTCAGAACTAACATCACACTGCCTGACCTGCTGTAGTCTGTACTGTGTAGGCCTGGGGGGGAGGTTAACCATAACCATCATTCAGGGGCTCTGGTTGGGTTTGTCTACACCTGTCCTGCTGGTTGAGACTGTTGTTGGGTTTGTGAACCGGCCTGACTGGCATGTGTGAGTCATATGGACACACACGTTGCCCAGTACATTTCCTGCAGTGGGTTTTGTCACCCTGTGTAGTACTGGCTACTATGATGACTCCAGTATGTGTTACAGATGCCATGGTGCCACTATGGGTGTCTACTTTCTGCTGCCATGACATTCAGCCACCCAATTCTCTTGCATGCTCACATCCATACCATAGATACAAGTAACGACACATTCTACTCCATTTGGCAATTGGTAGGTTGATTGACTTACCTTGAGGGTGTGCCAGACTTGCGGATGGTGCTGGAGGGCTGCCTATGTCAGATGCACATAGTACACTCCCTATACATAGTTGTGCACAGGTAGTGTCATGTTTGACATTCCCCTTACTTATGTGCGAGTCAGAGAGAGGTGTCATTCCCTGGGTCCCTGCTGTGTCAGTGTATGTGCTATGCATTGTCTCTTTGCCACAGCTTTGGCATACTGGGCACGCCTCCATCTGCCTACTGGGGCAGGCTCAGGTTGTTCCTCCTCCGAGTCACTCTGTGCCTGTGCAGGCCTTGGCATTGGTGGTGGGCTGTGTGGCCCTGCCACATGCTGTTCCTGCTGCAGCTGTTTCTGCAGGATCATATTGTGTAGCATGGCATATACCATAACAGTTTGGGAAAATGTAGCTGGTGAGTACTGCAAGGCTCCACTGGATGTGTCCAGACACCAGAACCATGACCTGAGCATCCCAAACACATGCTCTATTATATGTCTGGTCTGTACGTATGCATTATGGCATTCTTGTTCAGGTGTGTGTGCATTTCTGATGGGTGCCATCAGCCACGGCTCCAGTGTGTAACCAGCATTCCCCCACTAGGTGACTGTAGGGGATGTCCCCATTGGAAAATCTCTGGTCCAGCTGTGCCAGATGCCATATGTGGGAATCATGATAGCTTCCAGGGCAGCCAGCACACACATTCATTATAATGCCCTGGGCATCACAGAAGACCTGGCAGTTGATGGAAGGGATGCCCTTACGGTTGATGTAGGCCCTACCCTGATCACCAGGTGGTGCTTTGATGCATATGTGCATGCAGTCTATAGCACTCATTACCTCAGGATATTCTGCTATTTGGTGGAAGAGACACATATTTGCTGGTCAACACCTCACAGATGTTGAGGAAATATACGTGCTCACCGGCATGTGCTGACATGGCATCCAGGAACTGGTGGAATACTCTGGATGCTGATGCCTGTGAGATCCCCATGATATCCCCAGTTGAGCTTTGGGAGATACCTGTGGCTAGTATTCCTAGGCCTACACATACCTTGGTATCCACTGGGATGGGTTCCCCTCAGTCAGTTTGGTGTGTCAGGTGTGGACGGCACAGCTCAACAATTTGCAGTAAGAGGTCTCTGTCCACCCTATAATGCTCCACTATCTCTAGCTCATGTAGCCCCTGGTAGGTTACTCTGGGTCTGTACACTCTTCTCCGTCTCCTCACTGTGGGTTGATCGGCAGCATTCACATCCTCACCACCCTCTTGCACATGTTGTTCTATGTTGCCTGCTGCAGCCCTTCTCATTTTGTACTTTTGTTTATTAAAATTTCCCTGCTTGTATACACCGATGGTGTAGAGTGTGGGAAAAACCAGAGTGGAAGCTGTTTGCATAGTTTATAGTAGTGTTCTGGGCTGGGCTGGTCTGCTGCCTGTGTAATTGACTGATTCTGATACATTTCACCTGCCATCTATGCTAGTTCTCCTTGATTACCTTCCCACTGCTGTTTTCCCTTCCCATTGCCTTCCTGTTTAAGACCGGGGGTGCGCCATGCAAACAGAGTGCTCATATGTGCACAGTGCTGCTATTTCCTTGTTTAACTTTCTTTCACTTCCTTTAAAACCCAGTGTGTGGTGCGCACACCCACTTAGGCAATGTAAAGAGTACTAAGCAGGTTTAGACACCCCTCCTAGCTTATCTGTGCTAAGCTAGGAGCATACCAGAGCCACAGAGTTCCAATCCGCTTACAGTATGCCTGACACCCCCCCATGATGTCACCTAACTCTTAGGCTTGCATCAAGCTATTCCTACTCTTACACTGTTGGGACCTGACTCACATGCTGGGGAAAACTGGGATTCATTATCATTCCCCTAATTTGCATAGGATTGCCTGCTAATGCATAGTTACATGTCTCACACTGAGCCTCCCCCCTTAGCAACCACTACTCACTGGCCATGCTGTCTTCTGCCTGCCATTGCCTTGCATGGCAGAATACTGATTTTAGTTAGAATGCTTAATATAGGTTTATTCTGTTATTTTCCCCCCGATCCCATTTGCGCGCTGCTGCAGCCGAAATCGGGTAAAAAAAAAGTAGATTATTTTTTCACTCTTTGCAATGCCATTGGCATGCTTACTACATGATATGCAGCCTTTATTTGGAGCTGTCACAGCTGCGATTTTGGATTTTGCAGAAATGTACTCAGTTACTAATCGAGTACATTTCTACAGATTGCACTAGTCCTGCATGGCCGGTTGCAAGCTTCCTGGATTGCTAAATCACCTCATTTGCATAGATTTCTCCTGCAGATCAGGTGATTTGCATACATGGGCTTAGTCCATGCAGGATTAGTGCAGGAGTGCTCATGCATGCCCCTGCAGGCTGTTCCTGGATCGCACGGCAGACATATTGCCTGCTGGAGCTCCTGCACCGATCTTGCATGCCATGCAAGCTATAGAGAATCTGGGGAAGAATGTTTCAAAGTATGAAATCCTTTTATAACTATTTGTTCAAAAGCATATATAGTTGAATGGTAAGGTGGCAAAAAATTAGAACTCTTATAAGAATGATTTAACTTTTATTCTTAATGTAGATGAACAACTACACCTTAATACTTACCTCAACTTCAGTAATCAATTAAAAAATACCTCTAAATTTCTCTCCCAATTTAAAATATGTTATAGAATTTCCCACTTATTATCCCCTGCCTGTTGTAAATCCATAGTCAAAAATATTCTCCCAAACTTAGAATACACACTACCACTACTCACATGCACTCCACCTACAACAGTCAAAAAGTGCAGGCAACTGAATTAAATATATGTAAATCTGTGCTCTTAACTAACCAAAGAAAACACCACTGTGATGTACTTCATGCAATGAAATGCCTACCTGTACTAGAGGGAACCACTTTTTACTGGGAACACTAAAATTAAAAATTCTTAAAGTAGTATAAATGCCCTCCTGTCAAAAGGAAACTACACTGAGAGAACAAAATTAAACATTTAGAAATAGCCAGTCAGATGCTCTTACCCTCTCCCGTCCCAGGTTCAAACAAGCTATTAATGAGAAAGTCTTCTCCAGAGCAGAGCCTGCACTTGGGAACCACTTGACTAATGATGTTAAGGATAATACTGCAGCTGAGGCTATCAAAATCCTTAAACTGTTTTGAAATCATATGCAAATTATTCAAATGGTTAAGTATAAATGTATATAACATCTATCCCCTGGATTCAGCAAGCAACTATGCAGGAATGAGTTATTCCTGCACAGCAGGGACCATTCCTGTTCAGCATGGCAGCGCACCATGCTTATGTATGAAGGCACACTGCTGTGCTTTAAAACTGACATGGTTCCATGTATAAGCGCAGGTTGTGTGTCTGAGAGCAGAGCTCTCACAATACACATGCCCCCTGCACTCCAGAATTGCCTTTTGGCAATTTAAAATGAGTGCGAATGCTTGTCACACCCCCAACCCATCAGAATAAGAAATCTGGTCAAAGCCATAAGGAACAATCATCCCTACCAAGGCAACAGTTGATAGAATAACACATTTAGCATAAGCACATAGCGGACACCTCCCAACCCATCAGAGTAAGGAATGTGGACAAAGCCAAAAGGGACAATCATCCCACAAAGCAGAAAGTTGATAGAATAACAGGTTCAGAATTAGCAGGGATATTCTGAAGGGTACAAATAAAAAAACAATATATATTTTTTAAACATGTAATAAAGTTTAAGTGTAGCTGTGCGGGTGTGCCCGTTGCTTAGCTATGCTTAGTCCAGCAATGAGTAGCCCAGCTAAGTGGATTTGCCCATTGGTAAGCAGTGCTGAACCTACCCCTTGATGCACTGCCAACCTTAGCTAAGCAGGTTTGCTCATAGCTTAGTTTAGCTCAGCATATTCAAAACCATCCAATCACGGCAAAGGGTGGAAAATCATCCATATTTAAACCCCGCAGGTGGGAATACAGCTCATAACTGGTTGCTGCTTCCCACCGTAGACATTATAGCAGGTGTTGGCAAGGACATGCACTTCCGAGTGCAGCCCTGGGGAATACAGGAGTCCAAGGTCATGGTAGACCACCTGATAAATAACCATAACAAGAGACTGCTGCAGGGCCAGTACCATGGCTCCCATTATAAAGTGGAAGCCTGGAACTGTCTCTCTCATGATCTTACCAGTGCCACTGGTATCCCTTGGACTGGTCAGCAGGTCCGGCACCACTATGGTGACTTGATGCAGAGGAAGAGGGAGCTCTTGGTTGAGTGGGTCCAAGAAGCAAGGCAGAGGGGTGATGTCCCAGCAGTGTGTAACTATTCATATCAAGAACTGTTTACCAAAGTCCAGCCTGTGTATGTGATGGATAGGTATGGCTAAATACTTCTGTATTTCCTTTACAGCTGCAGCTGAGCAGGCTGTGAATCAGGAAGCCCATGCCAGTAGGTTGCAAAGGATGCATCGTGAGGCTGGTGGGTAATACTCCTACTTGTAGTAGCCATAGCTAATAAATATAAAGTAGTAGAAAGTCACCTGGCAGTATAAAACCTGTGTATGGGTTGTATGGGTTGTACTGAATAAAGCAGACAATATGACAGTAATAGTCCCATACAGGTGTTATTTCAATAACACATAACTGCCTGGAAATAAAGTTCTAAATCCTGGACTGGTTGTGTTTACTCTGGTATTGTATGACATTTAGTGTTGCAGTCTCTGAATAGTAATGTTGTGTAAACCACTGTTACCCACACTGTGCTACATAAAAAATATGTCTAGGAATGTCTGTATAAGACTGTTGTAAGTATAAGTTTGGACTGTACAACCAAGAGAGACTTAGACATAAAACACTTAGGGAACAGACAGTAGTTTCAAAGTAGCTCAAAAAGAAGTTGTATTTTAGCAGACACAGCCTTGGTTCAAATCCTGGGAGTGGTAGTAAGCTGTAGGCATAATCATACCTCTCAACTGTACATATTTTCCCAGAATGTCCAGATAATTGGCTCATATTTTTGGTCTGTTCCTCTGTCTCCCTGGCAAATCACTGGGATGATCTCAGAATTGTAGTCACTAAATAATGACATACATTTGATTTTCAGACCTCAAATCCTTCAGAAAATGTATATTAAATCAAATCCTGTTACTCTAGCAACTCTCCAAGTCTATAAGAAAAATATTCAGAATATGTCCCTATTTGTACCCCCATGTTGTCAAGCTTTGTCTAGAGTGTGTGCATTAAGAAATTGAGAGGTATGTGCATAATATTAACTAGGAATCTAGGAATATGTGTAGAATCAGTCAGGTAGGTTAACAAACATTCCTCCCACAGGTCTTTCAGATAAGAAAACTGTAACTGCTTGGCAATAAAGTTTTAAATCCTGGACTGGTAGTGTTTATTCTGGTATTGTATAGCGTGACGTAGCATTCATCAACATCTGATATCAGAATAGTAGTGTTGTGTGAACCACTGTTTCTCACACTAGTGTTGTGTGAACCACTGTTTCTCACACTGTGCTAAATAAACATATGTCTAGGCATGTCTGTATAAGACTGTTGTAATTACCAGGTCAGATTTTACAACCAAGAGAGACTTAGAAAGAAAACACTGAAGGAACGAACAGCAGAAACATGAATTGCATTTTTAGCAGGCACAGCCATAGTTCAAATCCTGGGAGTGGCAGTAAGCTGTATGCATAATCATACCTCTCAACTGTACAGATTTTCCCAGAATGTCCAGATATTTGGCCTGTTCCTCTCTTTTCCAGTGGGATGATCTCAGGATTGTAGTCACCAAATAATGACATGCATTTGAGTATCAGACTTCAAATCCTTCAGAAAATGTATATTAAAACAAATCCTGTTACTCTAGCAACTGTCTAAAAGTTTATGAGAGCAATATTCAAAATATGTCCCAATTTGTACCCCCATGTTGGCTTTGTCCAGATGTTGTGCATTAAGAGATTGAGCGGTATGTGCATAATTACAACTAGAAATCTGGGAATATGTGCAGAAACAGTCAGGTAGTGTTAACAAACATTCCCTCCACAAGTCTACCAGGTAAAAGAAGTATAATTTAGCTATAAGACAGTTGAAGTATACACTGTGTACAAATATACCACTGCCCAAACCAAGGCCATAGGGTATTGTAATAATACCTGTAGAGTAATGATTAGAGCAATGATCATTAAAGTTGTGAGTACTGCAAGGATATATAAGTTGTTAATTGATATCTCCCCCCTCCCCCCACCATATCTGCACCAATAATCTAAACACACAAATCAATGGGTATGTTTACACCAAACCTACTGTTGGGGCATATGTCTGATTGTTCAACAAATATTGAAATTTGTTTTTATTAATGCTCCATGTTGAAATACTATCATTGGTGGCTTGTTGCTATCAATGTAACCTGCATGCTGTTGTAATGGCCACTGTGGTTCCATATATGTATGTGTTCTGTTTGTTATGCATCTGTTCCAAATCTGGTGTTTTGGGTTAATGGAAATATCTATGCATGCTGTTATAACTAATCCAGGATTGCATTGACTATTAATAACCCACATATGTTCTAAAATTGCAACACCATAGCACATTTGGGAAGGCCTGTCCCAGTGGACCCACTTCTCCCACCTCATTTGGCCATGGCACTGCGCCCCAGCATGTCTGGAACCCACCCCAGGACCTCCTCATCTGCTGGTCCTGAACCACCTTCTGGTGGAACTGCCTCAGGGGATGGGACTCATCCCCCCCTCGGGAGTGGGCACGGATAGGATACTGTCACCCAAAGTTGGAGCCAGGGATTGGTGCATAGCAAGCTCCGAAGGGAGTTTAGAGATCTCCTTTGCCAGCTTAAGGGCCATGTGGTGCAATTAGAGGGTCAGCCTACCCCTCCTGCTCAGCCTCCAGCACAGCCACCTTTGGAGCCGTGAAGGTGCAGTGGTGACTGTCCATGGGTGGGGACATAAGTCCCACTGTTTCCATTTGGGAGCTCATAGGTTCATAGGTAGGTACTAGGCTATCGGCCCTACGGCCTATACAAACCTAACCAAAAAGGTACCCTGGCTTTCACCACCCAAGAAAATTATTTTCTTGTGCCCCTGTCAAGCAGAACCACAGAGGTGATCCATGCGGTGAATTTCCTATTTCCCATCCAATCATCAAGATTTTTCTTGAAGAGTGCTAATGAGGAGCTTTGTTTGATATAGATAGGTAGTTTGTTCCAGAGTATGGGAAGTCTCTGGGACAGGAATCTATCCCTCCAGCATGTTCTGTTTATTGTGGTGACAAGGTTTAGGTCCCTAGAGCATGTAACTCAATAGGATTGGAATTTCTTTAAGTGGAGCATGTCCAACAGCTCTGGGTTTGACATAGCTTTGTATGTTAGGCAGAGATTGCCTCTGAACAGGCGATATGTGATGGAGTAAAGTTGGATTTTTTTTGAGACAGTCTGCATAGGGCATCTGTTTGAGGCTGGTAATCCTCTTTGTGTGGTATGTCTGTGGCCTTTCCAGTTGTAGATGTCTTGTGAGGTACATACCAAAAGGGGCATTGTACTCTATAATTGGTCTAATGAGTGACAAGTAGAGGGGAACAATAACCTAACTTTTCCTGGATGAGAAACTTTTTGTGATGAGGTGTGCCACGTAGAAGGATTTCCTGACTACTGTGGCAATGTGATTATCAAAGGAGAGACTATTGTCCACCTGTGTCTCAAGGTCTCTTCTCACACTTTCAGTGTTAAGTAGACTACCACCTATGTGGTAGCTCATGGGTACAGAGTTTTTTACCAAAGGGGATGACAATGCAATTTTTGGCATTGAGCTTGAAGCCACGGCTTTGACACCAGGCATCTGTCTCAGTGAGGCCCTTTTGTAGGATGTTCACATTGTTAGGAGTTTCAATTATGGCTCCTAGTTTGCAGTTATCTGTGAACTTCATTAGCCAAAGACCTTCTGTGTTAACCTGTACTTCAGAAAAGTAGATACCAAATGGGAGAGGACCCAGGACTGAACCCTGTGGTACTCCACTTGTCACCGGTCTGAAGTCGGATTTAGAGTCTGCTAATTTCACAGTGTGGGTTCTGTCAGTGAGCCAGTAGACAACCCATCTTGTGACATAGAGATTTATACCTAGTTTAATGAGTTTATCTATAATTCCAGAGTAGAGGATGGTGTCAAAATCCTTGGCGAGATCTAGATAGGCTGTGTGAACGACCTTACCTTTGTCTACATCTTTGGTGACTGCTTCAAAGAAGTCAATAAAGTTTAGGAGACATGATCTGCCTTTTACAAACCCAGACTGGGTGGGGCCCAGAGTTAGGAGATTACCAATGTCTTTGTTTATAAGTTCCATGATGATACATTCAATGGCTTTGCTGACCAGGCTTATTAGGCTAATGGGGCCGTAGTTCCTGGGGTCTGTGGTGGCTCCCCCTTTGTGGAGTGGGATAATCATCACTGTGTACCATTCAGTGGGCACAAAGCCTGAGGTGAGGCTGTGATTGAATATGGTGCTTAGGTGGGGTGCCAGTTCATTCTGTAGTTCATGTAGAATGCAGCCTGGGATGTTGTCAGGTCCCATGGATGCTGTGTTCTTGGCTTTGGAAAGTGTGTTTTTTACCTGTGTAGCCGTGATTACACAAACTTTGCATTCTTCCAGTATAGAGATGGGCCCTTTATGGGGCGGGGGGGTAAAGTTATCACTGCGCCTATTTGCCAGGATGTTGGCAATATCAGTTGGCTCGGTATATTTAATGCCATTGTGCTGTAACTCAGAGCAGATCTGAGTCTTGCCATTGAGATTCTTGACATAGCTATAGAATGCTTTGTGGTTGTTTTTAGAATCAGTGCCGATTTTGTTTTCATAACTAGCTTTGGAGGATTTTATGAGGGATCTCAGCTTCTTACTGAGGCTGACCAGGGAGTTCTACCAGTCATGGGATTTTACTCTTTTTTGCAAGAGTTTCTTTCTTCTATTGTAGAGTTTATTTCTGGCAGGGGACAACCAGATTGGCTTTTTTTTTTGGAGGATAGTATCTTGGTTCTGTTAGGGAAAGCACGATCCATGCACTCATGTAAGTGCTTATAAAGTGCATTTGTGTAGGATTCAGCAATCGTACCTCTATTGTCTGTCTGCATGGGTGTCGTGAAGTTTGCCACTTCTGTCTTAAGAAGCGTGAAATTGGCTTTGGAGAAATTCTTTAATGGTGGTTTCCCTAATGGGGGGTGGGGGTGGGATGTGATGTCTAGGCTGATTTGGTTGTGGCCGGATCTCACCAATGATGAATTGACCCCTGGTGTAGAACAATGGTCACCTATGTTGGTAATGACTAGGTCTAGGATATTGCTGCCCCTGGTGGGGGGTGTGGATAAGTTGATCCAAACAATTGGAATTTATGAATTCCAGAAAACATTGAGCAAAAGAGTTGGTATGTGAGTAGTTTTTCCAGTTAATGTTGAGGTAGTTGAAATCACCCATTATTAGGGTGTTGGGTTGTACCCCAATATTTTCCAGTGTATCAAGAAATGAGGAGTGGGAATCCTGGGGCATGGTGGGGGATCTGTAGCAAGTTACAAGTTGGGCACAGGGAACTAATCTAAGGGGGCGTGGAAAGCCAACACATTCTGACTAGGCTTATAAATGCCTTCGGACAGATAGCCTAGTACCTACCTATGAATCTATGAATCTATTGCAGTCTTGCCCAGAGTTAGTTGCACTTGGATAATCTCAGATGCATTATGCTGAGCAACTAGCCTGGAGGTGTGGATATCCTTAATGAATATGGACACGCCTCCACCTTTAGTGTTTCGGTCCAGGTTAGGTGGCCGAAAGGCGTGGTATGAATTATAGCCTGGTAATGCAGGGGTGCTCTCTGGAGGCTTGAACCAGGTCTCTGTCACTGCACAGATGTTGATGTTCTCCATTTTAAGGAGTGCCTCGAGTGAATGCATTCTGAGGTTTAGACTTCTAGCATTGAGTAGCATTACCCTTAGATTTTGCTTGCTTGTACCTGTTACGGTGGTGAATTTGTCATTTGAACCTTGCCTAAAAATGGCACTATAGGGGTGGCAAGAGCCTTAGCCAGTATCCGAAATCCCAAGGGCGACAGGTGCAGGCCATCTCTGGCAAAGCATCATGGTCTGTCGATCATACCATCCCAGGTAGCCAGATACTGGATCCCCCTAGAATGACACCAGAAGCTTAGCCAATTGTTAGTCACTCATTTTGTCCTTGTACTGTTGAATCACTCTGGATGATGGCAGGATGCTACTCAGGGCTAGGGTCATACCTGCCTGGGCTACATTATCGGAGAGCTCCTCCATGTCTCTTTTCATGTAGTCTAGGGAGGTACATCTCAGGACATTCACACCAACATGGACAATGACAGAGTCATATTTGTACTTGTTGTGGAGTGACCTGAGTGTGTGTGTTATGTGGTGGATCCTGGCACCCATCAGGCAGCTGAAAGTAACTTTCTCCTTGTTTAGCCTGGTGAGTGGAACATCAGTGTGCCTGACTATAGAGTCACCTATGACTAGAGTGTTGGATACGTTGTTATGCCTTCTGGGCTGTGGTTGAGTGTCACACTGAGTTTATGGGTTATGTGTCATTTGGGCTGTGTTGGGGGGTGGAGGTTGCATGCAGTTCTGCTTTGGAGGTCTCTGTTGCTTGAGCAGATTTTTATTGAGAGCCTCTGTGAATGAAGGTGTGTGTTTTGTGTTGCTATGTGTGTGTTTTGGTGGTGTAGGTTTTGAGGGACTATGTGATGAGTGTGGTGTGGTGCACATGTTTACCTTCTCCTCTTGACTGTCTAGCCCAGTCTTGGGTGAAGAGAGCTTTGCTTCCAGTTTGGCTATATAAGTGCATCTCTCACAGTTTGTAGTGTTGGGTGGTAGGAGGAGAGGGTTGTTTGTGTACATGAGGCAATTGCTGCATTGCCCCAAAATGCCCAAATTCATCAGGTAGACAGGAGAAAACACTGGGAGCTGACCCTTAGACATGCCTGGATAGGTACTTATTTATTAAGCACTAAAAACTGTTTTCCTCTGGACAGGTGAGGAAAGTTGAGTGTTGTAGTAATTTGTAGTTTATTTAGTGTTTACGAGTTCTGAACAAGTGCTGAGCTCAAAGAAACAGATTTGAGTGCTAAGACTAAAAAGAATGGCTAGTCCTAAGGGAAAATTTGAAGAGCAGACTTTATAGTGCCAGGAACAGCTTAACCCTAGCTAAGCGGCTAAGCATAAAGTGTTTTTTTTTTAAATAACAGTAGCTAATGGGCAAACTGATTTAAACAAATTAACCAATAAAAGGTTAAAAACTGAGCCCTGTTCCAGCAGTGTTTGATCAGACAAGTTCTAACTGCGCACTCCTGTCACTATCACACTGACAAACAGAACTGTGTGCAAGGCAATAAGTTCTAGCCTACCACTGTTCCCATGGTGAAACATATGAAAATGTACAGCCATATACCTTAACGTTTCTCATTGCTGACATCCCTCACATGTTGTAACAACCTATGTTAAAAACATTTAATACCACTCCCCCATCAAATGTCTTACAAATGCATATAACAGTGTTCTCCTTACACTGACCTCGAGACTGTACATGGTCACACAAGTTTTGTCCAGCTGTAGCCCTCATATATATGGTCCCTACCCCACAACTTGTGTGGGAGTCCACAACATCACTGGAATGATAGAAGGAATGTCAGAACTAAATAATGATAAACCATACCTATCAACCTCTTACTGCATGACATCTGGAAAAAGCCTGGTGTATAAGTGGAGGACAGAGACTGAAACACAGGGCCATATTTGAAATATTGCTGTTATACACTGTGAAAGTTGCTGGTGTTACAGGATTGGTTGCAACATACCCTTACTCAGGAACATGAAGTCAGAAACACAAATGGATGTTGCCATGTACTGATAGCAATCAACGGAGAGAATGCCACTGATATGTCAGGGACAAGACCTGTGTGGGGAACAGACAAAACATAACAGCCAATCCTCTGGCCATTATGTGGATAGGCCCACATTTGAGAACTATGCAGACAGACTGCATTACATGCAAAACTAGCATGTACACACAAACCCTGTAAAACTGGCAGTATTCAATGCATATAACACCAATACTCACAAACTGTTCCTAAGTCTGGAACCTTATACAAACATGTAGTTGGCCTGTATCCACAAGTCCTGTTCTAAAAGTTATTGCTACCTGCTGTCTGAAACAATGCTACCCACACACAGGAAGGATGTCTTCCATACAGGAAAGGTAAAGGGACAATGCCCACATAATGTAGTTATGTATAGTAGTGGGTTGCTATGACATTGGCTATTGGAAGACCTGCACAGCTGCCTGCATGCAATTAGCAAGTGAGGAACAGCAATTGATGCAGAGACCATCACCTGAACATGAGCATCACCTACAAAAGCCATGCTTCAACCTACTCAAACAAGCTCGATCCCAGTAGTGGAGAGAAAGAGAGAGAGAGAGACACACACACACACACACACACACACACACACACACACACACACACAAAAAAAAAAAACCTTAAAATAAGAAACAGGAAGACATCCTGTACACAGAAGGAACCTGAAAATAAACCAGGTATGTGAAACATGTAAGCATGTAATTGAATGTAGCACTTGGTCTGTAATAATGGAATAGATGATTATGAAAGATGTATATGTGCCATAAATATTTTCTATAATGATGTCCTGCTGAACAAATGCTATGGACATAGAATCTGTCTCTATCTGCAGTGGGCCATGCCTATCAACTGTGCAGATCTGCACAGACTGTCAAGATTTAGCCATCATGGTGTTTTTCTGTTCCTCTAAACATCTACATTAGTCTGGCAAATAGCTGAAGGTGGAAGTAATGAAGTCATGACAGACACATGCATTTCAGACCCCACCACCTTCAGAACAGTCATGGTAATGCAAAATGTATCATGCACAAACTTTATAGGTTTGTAATAGGCATATCTATGATCTGTCCCTATATATACCCCCTAATGTTAGGCTTTCTCCACATGTGATGCTCTAACAGGTGGATAGTTTGGGTTACAGCTGAGGAGCCTGACACACCCTGGGAAAGGACAGCTGACATATGGCAACAACTAGAGTGTCTGTCAGTCATGTCTGTGCCACTGCTAGGCCAGTTAATGGGATGTTGCCCATATCCATATATTACCGGTGAATATGAGTATTATACATGTTTGTAATGTAAATCTAGGATACCTATATAGGGCATGAGCATAGTAAAGCACTGTTGCAGATGTGTGTGTTAAACTGCATGTCATATATTGAATTAATAACATTTAACTGCACAGTGTTCTTCTGGACAAAGTTCACAGTTGTGACAGATATCTGCAGTCACTTACACAAAATTGACTTCCCTGTTTTGTCACCCAGTGAGGTGGACCAATGACCAGAAGTCCTGGTATAACAGGTTGAGATGTATGATTGTTCTGGAAGACTGTAAATAAAGTGTGCCATAATGACATAGAACGCAAATGTTTTATCAGGTATCCCCTGAGCATCTCTATGTATGCGTATGTTCAGCTGAAAGGCACAAAAATAATAACATCGGTCACAAGCAGTCCAGAAAATAGGATGTGCATATTGCACATGTGTGTAATATCATTGTCACTGCATACAACAAGATAAAATATGTACTGCTACTGATTGTTGCATTGCCATGACACTGATATGGTAGGCATGCTTATCACGTAGTAATCAGAGAAGTGTACAACTGTGTTATGACCCACTGTCCATGCCTACCATTAGCAGCTATATCAACACCCATATACACTGGATATCAAAGTGTACACAGCCCTGTTGGAATGCCGGGTCTGTGTGCTGTATGCCAATGAGACAACAGGAAGTCATGTCAAAATGTTTCTCACCTCAAATGTGATCCATAACCTGTACAATTCTATTGAAAAAGAAAGCTGTTTCATGGAAGGTGAGCAACCATTGCCAAGTTAAGATGTGATATGATGTTAGAGTACAAACCAAGACAAATGGATGCTGTAATCATTTCAGCAGGTGTTAACACAACATACCAGTGTAAGGGTGTGCACACACACATTCAACTGGCTTACTGCACTGAGTATTACTTCCCATATGCTGGAGGGACAGATTCATAACCCAGAGACTGCCCATGCTATGGAATAGACTTCTCATACATCAAGCACAGCACCTCACTGGCTCTCTTCAAAATAAATCTTTTTGAGTGGATGGGAACTAGGAAATTCATGACAGGGATCACTCCAGTGGCTTTACTCGAAAGAGGCACTGGGAACTAAGGTCCGGTGGCATGATGCCAGGGTAATCTTATGGGCTAGGCTGGTAAAGGCTCCAGGGCCATTTGCCTAGTACACACCTATGAACCTATGAACCTATATGTTTCCATGGGACAGGTTGTTATGTTCCCTGTTGAACTGAGCAGGCTATAGGACACATCACAGGTGAAGATTGTGTTGACATGTACTTTTGTGGGGTCATGTTCCAATTGCACAAGTACCATGGATTGTAACAGGGGTGTGTACACTTCATATCCACTGTAGCTATATGGAATCAGCAGTACCTTACCTGTACATCCATCCTCCACCAACTATAGAGTAATCCCCCCTGGTGGACACCATCAAGACACAAAGCACATAATAGGTTGCTATAGTGGCTGTACAGGGACACATAGGTGCAGACCACAACTTGGAAGCAAGTGCACCTCTATTTGAGCAAGCATGTAAGTTCACAGGTGACCTCCTGTAAGGCTGACTATGACTAGAAGTCAGACACATGCAAACCACCAAGGCCAATTGCAACCATGTCTACACATATGTACACAGTCTCAGAGCCAGTAACACAAGTAAACCTGTACCTGGGGTAAATCACACCTCATACACATGTGCCATGGATACAGGCAACCTGCATCAGACAGGACAGGTGGGAATAGTGGCAGCCTGTCCACAACAGTAGTACAGAGGGACATGCACATCATCCACACTCCTGCCCACATCATTGGTGAGCATGGACATAATGCCGACTGATGGCAACAACTGCAAGCCTCCATGGGGCATGAGAACATCACAGTTTGCCTCCTACATGAACACAGGCATGTGCTCACAGTCCCATCACACACTACAGTCAAACACACACATGCCACCATCCACACACCATCCACATGAAAGATGGCCACTGTCATCCCTCTACACAGAAATGAATGGTGTGTAGTGGATTATGCCATTGTGTCCAACACTGGGGGAACTGGACAGGTCAGGGCCAGGAGTATAATGCAAGATGTATAAGCCATGATAGCTTACAGTGTTATGGTATAGGCTGGATTATTTGCACATAATACCCACTGTTGATGTGCACGTGCACAACTGTATAAGATCTTCTGACCTTTTTTGCTGTTTATGTCTTCCAGGTAAAATATCCCGGGAATGCATGTCCACATTAACTCATAGTCCATCATGCCATCCCCTTTGGGTGCAGGGCTGAGGATCTGCAGGAGAGGACCGCACAGTGGAATGAGCTCATCCACAGGGTAAACGATATCGGCCTGCACAACTGCAATTATGAGCAGGTGTGGCATTGCTGCACAGATATGATCTGCATGCCTGTCAGCATGCCGCTGCAGTTAGGAGAGACCAGCTAGCCACAGGTGGGTTCATGCCATCCAGCCCCCACTGACACATGCTGAGGATCTCCTCACCAGCCTTGGGCACCCACCCACCAGCCAAGCCAGCAAGCTGAAGACAGCATTGTGGATGTGGGTGCCACCCACACAATGGATGAGGAGAGTGCAGGTAAGGCCCCAGGGCACATTAGTAGACCACTGTTGCTTATCCATTTTAATCTGTAAAGTATCTACATGCATATGTCAGATAAGATAGTCTGTTGCTGCAGTGTAGTAATGAACAGAGGTGCATAATCTCTAGTATTGTGGGTTTGTATTGTTGATGTGCTGAAATGCTGCTCCTACCCCTGTACCAATACCACAGGTGTGGCTACTGACATTACGTCTCACTATTTAGGTTCCTCAAGTATACAACTGGGGCAGCACCCTGTAGGTGGTGAGTATGGAGTTGTTTTGTTCAGGTTTGCCAATACACCGGCCATGTTATGGCCATGCTATTTGCCATGCACACATTTAACACACCTACCTATAATGCATGCTGTACATGTTCACTTATTGTTGCTGTTAACTGCACTGCATCACAGTGGTCACCATGGTGGCATATCTGAAGGGTATGTAATTGTCCTGCAGTATACCTAATAACCTGTCATTGCAAGATGTGTGGACAGAGATGAACATAATGATGGGACAAATGGCCTACAGTAGGGACATGTCTGAAACATTACCCTTATACAGTGCTACAACAGTGTATACACCACTATTACAATGGCAACTGTTCCTGATACAAACAACGGCAAATCACAATATTACATTCCACACCTTTTGCAACCTGTAATGTGATCCTAACATTAGAAATTAATGTGTAATATGGAATCCTATGTTAGGATAACAGATATGGGGAATGCATACCTTAACAAACACTGGAAACATATGTGTGCACACACTCCAAATAACATATTGTGGAAGCAGCTTGTGAGGTACTGACAGCATTCACTCTTCTTGAGTACACACCTTCCATCAATTACAGGGCCTCAATGTCACACCAAGTAATGGTCTGGTGTCCAAGAAGTATGTCCATGACATTTGCCCACTCACCTGCAACAGAGGCAGTCGAGTCTTGCACACATCTTACAAACCATGAAATGGATCCCATATTTGAAAGATAGCACTCAGGACTGGGAAAAGTAGCCATACCTCACCATTGCATATACCATGGCAAACAGTGCAGACAGTCATGTATGTGTGTATGAAGTACAGGACAACATTAATGTAGAAAATAAACAGATGCCCATCCAAAACAAATTACATCACATGTTGCAAACTGGTCATAGAGGCTTCCCAGAAACATGCAGCAACATTGAGAGACTTGCAGGAATGTCTGGCAAGTACTGCCTGTGCAGTACCTGTGTTGACAATCACCTGGAATCTGCATAAGTGTGGCCTATGGGTTAGGGTAATCAGACGGAAGACTTGTTCTACAGGAAATATCATCTAGGGCTCTCTACAGGTAGCATATGCATAACATCAAGTCTCCCAAAGACATGTGTTGCAATGTGTAATGGTGTCATGAGACCAAGGCTGAAAGCTACTGACGGTATTCATAAAGACACATGTGGTGCACAAGCAACACCTCACTCCACCTCAGGGCCACAATCCCCAATTTTACCTTGCTGGTGTCAGTGTACACCTTAGGTTTGATGTTCATTAGCAGGAACTAAGCCAGTAGACATGGCATTCAGAATTTAGAACACTGGAAAATAACACTCATGTGTGGCCCATAGTTGTCAAGCATCTGCAATAAGGCTGAGGATGGGGAGGGATGTCATCCTGAGACACAACAGTGAATTGAAGCATACATTCAAAGTTCACTAAGAATGGCTGTATCTTACACAGTTAAGGTCATGAATTGTGCCAGACATAACCCTGACTCCACAGCAATAGTGAAGTTACTGTGTGACCTCCAAGGGCTGTGCACATGAGTGGACCTTGCAATCTGGCAGAGTTGGGGGACATTTGTAGGGTTGAGTGACCAAATAATCGAAAGTGAAGATGGGCTATGTTAGTATACCCCTTCCAGGAATAGCGACTGCTGTAGTTCATTTAACAGGTGCTGCAACAAACCATTGTGTTAAGGGTGTGCAAACTTATGCAACCCACATACTGTGTGCATCTCATTCAGCATTTGCACGACTAACACATTTGTTTGATACTGTATTGGATTGCATAGGTCATATGTCACATAACAGGTGTGTGGAATGTTAACATATGCAGTATTGTGGCCCCATTGCATATCACGAAAGAGGCTGGTATGTCAAAGAGGGTGTGTACACTCCTCATATCCACATTAAACTTTGAAGATTATCAGTGTAATTGGATTTTTATTGTTCATACATGCACTGCTGATGATGAGATCTGCAAATCAGAGGTTAGGCATTAACTATCAGTCCTCATATCATCCCTGATATGTGTCAGACAAACACATAGGGGCTGTGAGCAACAGAGAAACATAACTGCCACACATTTATACATTCAGCAATGTTGTGTACACTCGTGAGCTATGGTGCACAGTACATGTCAGTGTGCTATACAGGTGCAAAGCAATACTGTGTACATGGGTGCAGTGTGTTTCAGGGGAAGGGGCATCACCTACTAACACAACTCATGCATCACAGAGATGTATAATGTTGGTAACAAGGATTGAGTATGGCTACAGTACATGCTGTTGAGTGCCATATGTCATGCATGTTGACTGTTGGGTAATGAGAGGTCTGTGTAATATCTTTGTGCCACCTCACCTATAAGTGTGTGTGTGTGTGTGTGTGTGTGTGTGTGTGTGTGTGTGTGTGTGTGTGTGTGTGTGTGTGTGTGTGTGTGTGTGAGTGTGTGTAGAGGTAAACCATAGCGTACAGGTCTTAAATTACATTTTTTGTTTGCCCTTCACAGGTGGCGAGGTGGGTCAGGGTCCCTCCTGCAGGCAAACTGATGTTAGTGTCCATACAGACTCTGACAATGATAATAGGCATGGTGAGGCACAGGCAGGGTTGTCGGGGGCTGAAGCTGTGCTATTGGTTGGCATCCCACTTTTATTCACCCCTTCCTCGCACACAGTCACAATGCCCATACATACCGCATCACCAGTGGCCATAGATGAGGGACAATTGGCGTGTGCTGGCATGGGACAGGACAGTGTGGGAACTCTGGCAAGTGTGTTTGTAAACAGCAACTATAGCCAGATGACTGGCGAGGTACCATACAGGCAGATGTACAGGGGTGGTCATAGGAGGGCTGCTGGCCATCATGCTTATGGCAGAAGTGACACAGCAGGTGTCACCAGGTGCATGTTTTGGGCCATCATGGAGGTGCAGGCATGTAGAGAACAGCATGTATGGAACATTACACTAAAACAAAGCCTGAAGCTCCAGAGGGCTACTCATTCTGCTGTACTTGACATCTGTGATCTTACAGGTGCCTACCGCTATTTTGCAGATGTCCTGGATAGAAGGTTGCGTGACATGGTGGGAATACTCGACAGTGTGGTGTCTGTGATAGAGCATGTGGTGGGAGTAGGGTGGCAGCCACATGGATGTAAGTCAGCAACACCAACAGGTGGAGATCTGCGTGGATGTGCAAAAACTCATGGCTGCTCCCATAGTGGCAGTACCAGCACCAGCACTGCAGCAGAAGGGTGCTGTCCACACCACAATACAGCAGGCCACATGCACATGGTTCTGGCTGGTCCCAACAGGGATGCAGATCCAGTGGATAATTGTCATTATCAGTGGAAACTACCATATCTTGGCATCTGCCTCGTAGTGTCCATGAAACCCCTGGCAGGCACAGTTCCTGTGTCAGTGGCCAGAGACAGTGAACTGTACACCCTGCCATGTATGGTCTGCAGCTCTCCAACAAACCCCTGTATAGAGCAGCCACATGGCAGACATGTGTGCATACATACACACTCACTTCACCAACACAGCTAGGGCACCTCCATACCTACACACACCACATCTGCACAGACCATTTAATAAAGAACTCCCTAACCCACACATATGATGTCAGCCAAATGGCTCAGCCTAGGCCTCTGGCAAACCCACAACACACTCTGTGCATATGATGATACCTGTGCCACATCCCTGTCATCCATACCATCGATGCTTGGACATGCTGATATGGTTCTGATGCACAGGGTGAATGTCCTAAGGCTTAGCAATGCAATGCTGTTTAATGTGTTTTCAACTGGAATGATTAATGCTTATACGCCAGGGTGTGTAGCTGTCCAGCCATGATGCATTATAGCTGTTATTAACATTGACTGATTGTGGTCTCCATAATGTATTCTGTTTGTGTTCTAGGTGTCTATGTGTCAGCAGGATGTTGGTCTGCTGTCCTATCCTACAAGAGGTGTAGCACATGTTAACACATTGACTGTGTCATACCCTGGGTACAGTTGAACACAGGTAACAGGTCTGTATAACAGTTACTGCATGTGCCACATGGCTGATAGGTCTGAGGGGTGTATACAGGTGAGTTCATGGTGGCTGATGTCATCAGCTCTTCTACAGTGGACAATTGTAAGTGTACTGGGTGGCACACACCAAATGTCCATAAATAACACACACACACACACACACACACACACACACACACACACACACACACACACACACACAGGCTTTGGTGTTGATGCAATACACAGAGAATACTGTTCACATGGATGTACTTCATTTTGCAGTGAGCTTATTTTTGCTTATGTAATTCCACCCAGACCAAATTGCCAAAACATGACATCAGGAAATAATCAGTTTGCCAGTTTAATGTCATTGACGATGGTACTGGCAGGGTATATGTCCTCTTCCCCAATGTAGTGCAATCCTGGAGTTGGTAAACATAGGTGTGCTGGTGTGGGTGGCACAGCCCCACACTTTGTAGGGTGCGGGGTGGCGTAGAACCACACATAGTGTGATTGACAACTACTTAACCTGTTAACATAAACTGTACAGTATAACACCACACTAAGCGGGGAGATACACACAACAATAACCCCAATCTGGGTGGCTGTGGCCATAACAACCACACCCATGTATATATACCAACTCCTGTATCACTGTACAGCTGTACAGTGGGGAAGAGGACATTTACACATCCACTACTAGTTTTGCTTGAATGCATTTCCACAAGATGATTGCTTTGAAATGTTACCTTTAGCCAGTTAGTTCTCGGACAAATGATCTCCTGGGACGTATATTTTCTGCAAACTGAAGTAGATTCCTTCACATACACACACACTTACTTGGCAACATTGAGAGTAGAACCCCTACCTAGGTACGTATTGTTGCTAATGTGTTCGGCTTTAATTGCAACCACCACAGAGCTTTTAGGGTGAGGTGTGTCCCGAGTTTCCTGTTAAGTGAAGAACATCACTAGGCCTTGTACAGTATGATAATGGGGGATGTACTGGGTGTTAATGAACAATACATAGTATGACATACTGTCATATACACATTGACAAACACATACAGTCATAGACACATTTGACAGACCTGGGTTTAGCAGTGCTAACTACATTGTCAGTGAGTCCATTCTGTTGCAGAGCTTTTGCACACAGCACATGCATCATTGGGCTGGATAGTGTAATCAGTTACCTGTATGGCTGATGGTGACAGCAGTCCTCATACAGTGGACCTTGGGACATGTACTGGGGGTTCCATGGTGTAAAGACAGTATACCTAACACCCACACACCACATTGGATATTGTGCTCACTGAAACCCATGATAATGCTGTGACTTATCCATTGTCACAAATTGACCAGGATTGCAATACATGTCCTTGTCTATCTAATCAGTGCTACTACAGGGATATGCATTTATTGCACATGCCACAGGGATAGTAGGGTGAGGGTTTGTCATGGCTCTCCTAATGTCAGCAACATCATTATCCCTTATAATGTATGGCAAAGTTTATTGTATTTGGAGAATGTGGCCGCAGAATGATGTCTCCTACAAATATGCACACTCACATACATACACACACTTGCCAGGACTCAGAGGGTAACCCATGCCTATCTACCCATTTGTAGAACAGTGTTATGCTGGTACTGCAAGCTCCCAGTAGCCCACAGGGTGAAGGGTGTAACAAGGTACATTTAACATCAATTACAGCAGCAGCCATTTCTATGTACGGCAATGGGGGTGTGATGGGTGAGGAGGCTCTCAGAGTATTGTGAACTACAAGTTTAGAAACACACAGACACTGTTATTCTCAGTAATGCACACTGACACATTTGTCAGTACTGAGGTCCATAGATGCTGGTGTTGCTAGGTGTGCACTAGGCTAATGTCCATGGAGAGATGAGAAGAGTAGGACATGTGGGTACACTGGTATCATGCCACCTGACATTTGTCAGCAGGCCATCTATCAACTGATGCCACTTGAGTGATGTCCAGGGGGACAGCTAAATTCAACATCCAGTCATCTGGTTTTCTCTTGTTGAGGGCCAGTGAGGTGCTCCAATTGACATGTATGCAACATATATTACATAACATGGCCAGTATCTGGGTTAGAGACTTGTACCCAAGCATGGCCTGTTGAGTGTGGTAGTCTGGTTGAGGTATCCATGGCATGTGGTGAATATAGGGTGGGGTTTCTTAGCTGTGGCATTCATAACACATCTGGGCAGACATGTCAGTGTCAGTCAATCAGAGATTGCCTGTAAGCAGCCAAGATGGATACCTGATATCTGCACATCTGTACAGAGGACATACAGAAATTAGCTAGCTAACAGGTTATGCATTAGGATGAATGTTTTGACAGATAGACATCTGACACTGATAGGTATGCCATTACTACATGACAGCAGCCCTTAATGACATGTCCTAAACACATAGCAGTCTACAGTTAATTTCCACATATCAGAACAATATCCAATAGGAGATACCAAACATACAGCTCACACACCAAGAACAAGATAGTCAGTACTCAGAGTCCAGCTTTGCATCCAGGGGTGTATGGTTCCAGTACTACAATCTGCAATCAACTCTTACTTGGAAAAGCACTGTTAAAAGAAGTAAAGTAATGATACAATACACTCAAGTGTGACTGCATATAACCTTGGATACTACCCATGTATGAAACACATACAAAGGGAAAAGATTGTGATACTAGCCATGTATACTCAGGTGTCCCATACAGTATACTCACACCCCTTGCTACTGTAATGACAGCACATAGAAGCATGTTATGTACATGGAATTAAATACACTTATTAAAGATGCCATTACACTGCTATTTTATCAGACTGGAATGTGATCACTGGTTACCAGGGCTGATCTATGCTTAGCAGGTGTAAGCATTGCTTAAATGTAAATGCTAAGCAGATTTACGCAAAGCCTACATGGTGTAAGTGCCTTTCTGTTTAACTGCACATTAACAATGCTTAGCATCACGCAAACCCACACAAAACCTGCTTAAAGCTGCTCAAAACTGCCTTAACCACTCTGTATCCAACAATCATTGTTCTGCCTAGCAACAAAATAAACAGCCATTGCAAGCCCTGAACCCAGGATCCTCTAGGTTATAGTCACAGCACTTAACCATCTGATCTACTCAAATGTTTGTTGCTTGTTCAAATATATCATTCAGTACACGTACTGAATAGTATTGAACAACTGCTTTGACTACTACAATTTTGTACTACGTGTTAGTGAAAATAGTGTTGAATCAGTCATGTATATATATATATATATATATATATATATATATATATATATATATATATATATATATATATATATATACATAGTTAAATATGGTGGGATACATCTGAGAAGGTATATACAACACTCATGTTTACACATAAGGATATGTCTCTCTCTCTTTCTATATATATATATATATATATATATATATATGTGTGTGTGTGTGTGTGTGTGTGTGTGTGTGTGTGTGTGTATATATAACATATGCCCATAACATGTAGTGGAGTCATACCTCAGCACCATAATTCACAACCTCTTAGTGCAAGGCAATGTAATGTAAGTATTGCAGTTATAAATGGAGGATGTTGCTACAGTAACAGGAATTGTGTCAACAGACATGTTTTGTAGGAAGTCACTTCTGATACTGACATGTATCACATCAGTTACTGACGGACATTATAAAATCATCATAATGAAGTACTAACAAATCACAGTAATGATTCTGTGGAATACAGCAGAAATATGACCAATAAACATGGACAGTCTGAAACAATCTGGTCAATCCCGGGGTATACACAGAACTCCTTAGTGCAAGATGTGTGCACCAAGCCTGACAAAGGGGATGTTTACAGCCATGAAAATGGGGATATCACACAAATACTGGTATAGATAAGGTCACACAGTTGATGCATTCATACCCTCCTGTCTCTCCTAACATATATTAACTGGAAAAGGAGTGGTCCCAAGCCCACATTCTTCCCACTAGTTAGTGACATACATCTTTACAGCATCCCACTGCTTTTTCAGAAATACACAACACGTATGGTGGCCGACAACAGTACATCTGACAAATATCTAGACATAACATCACACTAGGTAAATACACTGAGCTGCTAGGCATGTCACAAAGCACTGCGTAAACTACAGGCAGACTGCCATAACACTGACCTAGGTTTCCTATGGGGGTATACACATGTACTTGTAAATATAGCAGGCACTACAGGCATGTAACAGCATGGAGTAAGAAACACCAGTGTAAAAGTGCATACCCACAACCAATCTCAACACAGTCACAGTTACATTAATTTAAGCCTAATTAATAGTACAGTATATGGACTGTTTGAATAAAACCATCCTCATATTTGCCACTCACACACTAAACCTACATATACTGGCCCAATTAACAGTGTAGTCTGATGCCTAACTGTGGTATGGGACATGTATCAGTCTGGCCCTACGAACATATATGCTGTTAGGGTACCAGAAACTGGAGCAGCATGGGACATCAGATAGAACAGGACCAAGAACACTGACATCTACCACAGTCTGTACACAGGCCAAATAACATATTCACAATACACTGCTACACAATACTGACACTCTGTTAACAATCACCATAAGTACACAGACCTCACTACTGTACAGACTACAACAGAATGTCCATATTTTGTCCTGAAATATAAGGCCTACTATACATAACATGTCTAGCAGTCTGATATATCACTGGAAGCCATATCAGGAATGATGTTAGTAAATAATGATATACTGTACATATGCACCTCTTACTGCATGACATATGGACAAAGGGTGACAGACTTGGGGGACAGAGGCACAAAGACAGGGCCAATACTGACATATTGTTGTGATAAACTGAGAAAATTCCTGGTGTAACAGGGTTTGTTGTGACATATCTCTTCTAAGGGATATGAAGTCAGTAACACATATGGATGTCACCATGTACTGACTGCAATCATCAGAGTATGTTACTCTATTTCTAAAGACAGGAAATGTGTGAATAACACACCACATCTAAGACTCAAAATTCTGGCCAGTCTGCAGATAGGCCTACAGGTGAGAGTTTCCTCAACCATATAACACTGTCATGCCAGACGTTAAATCATGTAGAGCCATATCCACACAAACCCTGTTAAACCAACATTACTTCAAATGTAGAATAGCAATACTTGCATTCTGTCCCAATGCCTGGAACATCCCCCTCCTGTTTGTTGGCCTGTCTTCACAGTGTACATTGTAAGAGGTATTTCCAACTACCCTCTGTGATGCTGTTTGTCAGACACTCAAATGAACTCCTGCTGACAGTGAAGGAAAAGGGCCAACACCCACATGAAGTGCTTAGTTATAGGAGTGTGTTTCCATGCAATTGGCTATAGGACAAATACCACAGCTGTTCCTCATTCAATTAGCAAGTGGGGGACTCCAGTTCGTCAACAGACCATCAGCTGATCATGAGCATTACCTACAAAAGTCAAGCTGTTGCCTATGCAAAACAGATATACTTTTCCACATACACCAGAGAGGGAGAGGGAAAATGATAGAGAGAGAGAGAGAGAGAGAAAAAGTAAGAAAGGAAGAGAGTAAGATCCAAGCATGTTTGTGTATGATCTGTGGGTGGAGAGTGATATCTGGGTATTATAACAGTTGCATATCTTGTTTACTAATCCATACTGTCAAATAGTAATTGCACATGGCAGTACACATTTATGGTTGTGGATTGTCTACAACAACCTCTACAGTGTTTGAAAACTGTTGGCCTTGTAATGTGGACATTGGGACATATAGGTCCTCAATATAATGATGTAGCAAAACCCACATTGCAATGCATCCTGTCATTACACAATCACTCCAAAACCTACACAGGGTACTGATGACACACACACAAACACACACTTATCAGTACTGAGTTTCAAACCCCTACCTTCCTATGTATTGCTATTACACTGTTACACAGTTATTGTACTTCCCGCGGAGCTTACATGTTGGAGAGATGTCCAAATGTATCTTTGAAGGTGAGTGACATCAGCAACAGTGCTAAAGGAGAGGTAAGGGAAGTGTAGTAAGTGTGAATGTCCACAAAATCTGGTGTCAGCAAAGACACACACACACTCTCTCACAGAAACACACACATTACAGTTGGCAGGATCAGGATTAGAACTCCTATCTAACTAGTTTGCTACACTACAATATTACTCATTTTTCTCAAGCACCACAGAGCTTATAGGGCTGAAACATTGTCAAAGGAGGGTTATTTCAAGGTGACTGACATCAGCAGGCATGCTAAAGTAGGGCAATGGGAGGTGTAGTGAGTGTGAATGGCCTCAAAATCATTCATCTCCACACACACACACACACACACACACACACACACACACACACACACTTGTGAGTACTGAGATCCATAGGTTCACTGCTTCACAGGTGTGTAGTAGGTGAATGGGCCTTAAGGCTCTACAAGGCTAAGCCAAGGGAATACCTTGGCATCAGGCCACATTACAATAGTCCCCAGTGTGGCTCAGGGGTGTAGTCCCTGGAGAGGTCCCCAGGGGTGATTATTGTCTTCACCATCCACACATCTGGGTTACTATTGTGGGTGCCCAGTAATATGCACTGCTTCCCATGTATGTGATCTATATTCCATAACATGGACAGTGTCTGGATTGTACACATGTCGCACCCGCATATTCTTTGATCCAGTGGAAGTGTACTTGAGGTCTCTGGGGCAAATTGTCTGGACAGATTGTTATCGTCTGATGTAGCATGCCTGACCTCATTTGGTGAGACCTGGCTATGTAACTGAGGTTGTGCTTGCACCTACATTGACAGCATGATACGGGTATTCAGTTGACTTAGTGGCATCTGTCCATACAGGACATGTATCTAAGGAATGGTATCCCCTTTGTGGGTTATGTTTGCAGACTCTACAGTTGTTGCAGGTGTCCAGTGGGGAACATGGCAAAAGGGCCACTGTACACATTTATTTGCCTACTGAGGGGATGGAACAGGGTGCCAAGTCCTTTTACTTGCTGGATAACACACACTCAGTCAGGAGATGTAAAACATCAAAGTACTTTCTGATGTCAGTGGCACTGTTGTGGTCAACAGGCATGTAGTCCACTTCAATCACACCGTGGTTACTATCTGTGAGCCAATATGCAGGGAACTACCAATATAGTGGTTGTAGCCTAGCCACGTGTGTTTGTATATGAGACGTGGGTGAAGAGTGTACTCTGAATAATAGAAGGGTTGTCTATATTGTTCACCAATCCATAATGTCACATGTACGGCTATAGATTGCCTAAACCAACCTGTTCAGTGTTTGACATCTGTTGTCCTTGTATGGTGGACATTGTGACATATACTAGGTCCTCAAAATAATAATTTAGCAAAACCCACCCCACAATGGTTCCTGTTATTACACAATCACAGCAACCTCCACGCAGGACACTGATCACACACACACACACACACACACACACACACACACACACACACACACACACACACACACACACACACACACACACACACACACACATACACACACACACACACACTTGCCAGTACTGAGATTCAAATCCCTACCTAGCTATGTATTGCTACTATAGCATACTGCAGTTATTGCACGCATCATGGAGCTTATAGGATGGGTGTAGTCCCAAGGTACTTCTAAGACGAGGAACATCACCAGCCCTTGTAAACAGTGGCATTGGGTGATGTAGTGGGTGAGAGTTCCCAAACATAATTTTACCCTGCACACACATTTTCATTTGCCAGGAGTGAGGTTCAAACCTCTATCTAACAATGTTTATGGACCATTATGGTACACATTTACTACATGCACCACTGACCTTACATGGTTGTTGGCAACAGGTACTTCTAAGGTGGATGATATCTGCAGGACAGCTACAGTCAGGCTCTGAGATGTGTACTGGGTGTAAAATGGGCCAAAATCTTTGAGGTACAGACATACATATGTACACACACAAACACTTGCCACGGATGAGATTCGAACCCATATCTCTGTAGTTACTGCTACTACATTGTTCCACATTTATGGCATGCACAATGGAACTTACATGTGGGAGGACTTTGCCAAGGTATCTTTGAAGGTGGCTAACATCAGCAGCAGTGTTAAAGGAGGGGGAAGGGGAGAGTAGTATGTGTCAATGTCCATAAAATCAGGTATTATCAAAGACACACGCTCTCTCACACAAACACACACAGTTGAAATGTCTGGGATTAGAACTCTTACCTAACTAGTACGCTACACTATAGTATTATGCAGTTATTGTCAGCGCCACAGAGCTTATATGATGGAGAATTCTCCAAAGGTATCTTTGAAGGTGGCTAACATCAGCAGCAGTGCTAAAGGAGGGGTAAGGGGAGAGTATAAAGAGTCAATTTCCATAAAATCAGGTATTATCAAAGACACACACTTTCTCTCACACAAACACACACAGTTGAAATGTCTGGGATTAGAACTCTTACCTAACTAGTATGCTACACTATAGTATTATGCAGTTATTGCAAGCGCCACATAGCTTATATGTCGGAGAATTCTCCAAAGGTATATTTGAAGGTGACTAAAATCAACAGCAATGCTAATGGAGGGGTAAGGGGAGAGTAGCAAGTGTCAATGTCCATAAAATCAGGTATCATCAAAGCCACACACACACTCTCATACAAACACACACACTTTCACAGTTGCCATGCCTGGGATTAGAACTCCTACCTAAATAGTATTCTATATTACAGCATTACGCAGTTATTGCCAGCACCACTGAGCTTAAGCTTATGGGGCTATTACTTCTCCAAAGGGTTATTTTAAGGGACTGACATCAGCAGACATACTATAGTAGGGCAATGGGAGGTGTAGTGACTGTGAATGGCCTCAAAATCATTCACTTCTTCGCACACACACACACACACACACACACACACACACACACACACACACACACACACACACACACACACACAGACACACACACACGCACACACACACACACACACACACACACACACACACACACACACACACACACACACACACAGTTTCACGGTTGCCTTGTTTGGGATTAGAACTCCTGCCTAACTAGCTTTCTATACTACAGTATTGCACACGTACCGCAAGCATCAAACAGCTTATAGGGCTGAGATTTGGCCAGTGGGTTATTTCAAGGTGACTGACAGCAGGAGTGCTAACATGGGGAATGGGAAGTGCAGTGTATGTGAATGGGCCATAAAACATTCCTCTGTAAACACACACACACACACACACACACACACACACACACACACACACACACACACACACACACACACACACACACACACACACACACACACACACACACACACACACACACACACACACACAAACACACACACTTGCCAGTACTGAGATTCAAACCTCTACCTAGCTATGTATTGCTACTATAGCGTACTGCAGTTTTCACATGCATCATGGAGCTTATAGGATGGATGTTGTCCCAAGGTACTTCTAAGGTGAGGAACATCACCAGCCCTTGCAAACACTGGCACTGGGTGATGTAGTGGGTGAGAGATCCCAAACATACTTTTACCCTACACACACATTTTCATTTGCCAGGAGTGAGGTTCAAACCTCTATCTAACAATGTTTATGGACCATTATGTTACACATTTACTACATGCACCACTGACCTTACATGGTTCAGGGTTGGCAACAGGTGCTTCTAAGGTGGATGATATCTGCAGAACTGCTAAAATCAGGCTCTGAGATGTGTACTTGGTGTAAATGGAGCCAAAATATTTGAGGTGCAGACATACATATGTACACACACAAATGCTTGCCACGGATGAGATTCCAACCCATACCTCTGTAGTTACTGCTACTACATTGTTCTGCATTTATTGCATGCACCACGGAACTTACATGTGGGAGAGCTTTGCCAAGGTATCTTTGAGGGTGGCTAAAATAAGCAGCAGTGCGAAAGGAGGTGTAAGGGGAGAGTAGTAAGTGTCAATGTCCATAAAATCAGGTATCATCAAAGACACACACACCCTTCACACAAACACACACAGTTTCCATGTCTGTGATTAGAACTCCTACCTAACTATTATTCTATACTTTAGTATTACACAGCTATCGCAAGTGCCACAGAGTTTATATGTTGGAGAGCTCTCCAAAGGTATCTTTGAATGTGTCTAATATCAGCAGCAGTGCTAAAGGAGGGGTAAGTGAAGAGTAGTAAGTGTCAATATCCATAAAATCAGGTACCATCAAAGACACACACACTCTCTCACACAAACACACACAGTTGAAATGTCTGGGATTAGAACTCTTACCTAACTAGTATGCTACGCAATAGTATTATGCAGTTATTGCAAGCGCCATAGAGCTTATATGTCGGAGAATTCTCCAAAGGTATCTTTGAAGGTGACTAACATCAGCAGCAGTGCTAATGGAGGGGTAAGGGGAGAGTAGTAAGTGTCAATGTCCATAAAATGGTGCACAATGTGGTGTGTGTGCACAGACATCTGTGACTGACAGATATATATAGTCCACTGTGTTGTCAGACATGGGCTTCATTTCTCTAAGTATAGGAGCATGCCCAGTATGACCTTTTGTATTGAGTGTATGAATCCATTCCAGGTAGGTTGTTCTCCAGTCCAGGGTTTGGTGTTCTACACCTACAGCTAGCAACCTGTTTCTGTAGCATATATGTAGATAGGGTGACAATATGGAATCACAATGGGTGACAGATAGTGGGATACTGTAACTATTGTGTCTATGCTGCTTGTGTTACATGGCTGGTGTTAGCAGAGATATTCAGACATATGTACTGTTTGACATGGTGATGTATTATGTCATCAACTACTGAAAGATTTGCTCACAGTTATTTCCTGGGAAATACAAGATGAATGAAGCTGTTTCCAGTGTTGTGGTCTGCAGCCTACATATTCTTGCACACTCATGCCATTCTGGAGGGGTAGCTGCAGACACTTGCTGATGGGTCTGTGTAAATGGACAAGCACCTTGGTAATATGGTGGCTGAGAATCCCCTTCTTGTACATATATTGACATAACAGAATGGCCATATCATTCTGTGGCCATAACTCTCAGCTGTACAGATTTATCCAGGTTAGCCAGAGGCAGGGCTCATATATCTGGTCAGTTCCCCTTCACATTGTGATTTACGAGCAGGTTTGAAGCCACCCATTACTGGTTTGCAGGAAGGGGTAGTATGGGCACACATCAGATTTTCAGACTTCACACACTCCATGATGTCCATGCTTCCACACCCCCGCTCTGCTATTCTATCCTCTTCCAAACATTATGCGAGTGATATCTGAGAAGTATCCGTATAGCTGTCCCTTCATCCCAGCAGTATTTAGGGGTTGGTCCACAGTTCATGCAGTAGGACATGGTGGGCATGCTACTGAGATTTGTCAACATGGCCTTGCATTTGTGTTCTGTTGACTGTGTTATGTTGTTAGTTGGGACCCCATGAAATAACATACATTGGCACTCTGGGTGAGGCACACGCCTTTGAAAGAGGACTGTAGGCCATTTGGTAGTGATGCAGGCCATCTGTAGCAGACCAGTGCATTCTGTCAGCCCTACATCCCCAGGCTGCAAGGCATTGGATTCCCCTGGGGTGACAAGGTAAGTGTACGAGGTGTTAATGGCAATAGTTCCTGTCCATATTAATCCATTGGTCTGGATCCTGCCAGGGTGCTGCTTATAGCTAGGGACACACCTGCATAGGACACCTCTTCAGCATGCTGCATTCTGTGGGGGGTCATACTGTACTCATTCCCAACAGCAAGGATATGACCTGTGGCTGATGGTAGGGTGAGCTGAGTGCATGTGTGATATGGAAGCTTCTTGCAGCTGACTCACAGATATACATGGGACATTCCCCTTATGCTGCCTTGTGTGGGGACATAAGCAGTCACTCATTACTTCATAACTGTGACTTTTGTGGTCTGCCACTGACTGGCCAGACTACATCAGTATTCCATACAACACAGACACCTAATGTGCTGCTAACCTGTGTATGCAATTCCAAAGGTGTGTGCAGTTGACAGTTACATTTTATGTACTCTGTCTAGGGTACTTCCACCTGAGTACTGTGTGTATGTCTGGGCTCACATTCATGGCATGTCCATCTTTCAGATGGTGACAGATATTGACATCTGGACAGTGAGTATGGATGACTGTTTACATGGGTATTGCTGAGAAGCATTGTGGTAGGCACTGCAGATGTAAGAACATGGCCCTCTCATCAACAGTACTGGCCATAGGCCACCGAGACACAACCCTCCATGCCTACATGTTGACCACTTCCAGACAATATTGAATGCACAACAACCTAACACATGGTCCCCTGCATATTGTACACATGCAACAATCTATCCTGTAGATTGGGTCAGCTCAGGTAATCTGTGCTCAACTGTTATTAAACCCACACGTACATGTTACTGCATTTCTACATAGGATTGTGGGGGGCACACCTGACGACTTTAAACATTTGCTATGACTGTACTGGTATTTCAGGTACTCTGCTGGCTTCCATTTCATTTTGTATTCTAACCTATCATGCAGGCTGGAGGCATATCAGTACAGTACAGATCTTAGGTTTTATTGACCTACATTTCAGTTTCAGACTTCTTAACTTTCAGAACTAACATACAACTGCCAGACCTGTTGTAGTCTGTCTGTGTAGGTCTGGAGGGGGGTGTTCACCATTACCATCAATTGAAGGCCTTAGCCCAGCCTTTCTTTATGGTCATCTGCAGCTGTTCTGCTGGCTGAGGCTGATGTTGGGTATGTGTGCCTCACTGACATGCATGTGTGTGTCCTACAGACACACATTTGGGCCACCACATGTACTGATGATGCGATTTGTCACCTTGTCTAGTACTGCCTAGTATGTTGACACCAGTATTTGTTATGGATTTCATGCTACCCATATAAGTATCCACTATGTCCTGCCATCCCATTCAGCCACCCGATTCCCTTGCATGCTCATGTCCATACCATAGATACAACTATCAGAACATACTACTCCATTCAGCAATTGATAGGAAGAGTGAATTACCTTGTGGCGGTGCCATTATTGAGGACAGTGCTGGAGAGCTGACTATGTAGGATGGACATAGTACACTACCTATACATGTAGAAGCACAGGTAGTGTCATGTTTGGCATCCCTTTTACTTATGTGTGAGTCAGAGAGGTGTCATTCCCTGGGTCCCTACCATGTCAGTGTATGTGCTATGTGATGCCTCTTTGCCAAAGTCTAGGCATACTGGGCAGGCTCAGGTTGTTCTTCCTCTGAGTCCCTCTGTGCCTGTAATGGCTTTGGCAATAGTTGGGGGCTGTGTGGCCTTGCCATGTGCTGTTCCTGCTGCAGCTGTTTCCACATGATCATATTGTGTAGCATGGCATATACTATGAACATTTGTGTACATGTAGCTGGAGAGTACTACAAGGCTCCACCAGATATGTCCAGGCAGTGGAACCGTGACTTGAACATCCCAAACACATGCTCTATCATGATTCTGGTTTGTGTGAGTGCCTCATTATGGAGTTCTTGTTCGGGTGTGTGTACATTTCTGATGGGTGTCATCAGCCACGGCTCCAGTGTGTAACCAGCATCCCCCACTAGGTGGCCATATGGGATGTCTCCACTGGCAAATAACTGGTGCAGCTGTGTCATATGTCAGCTGTGGGAGTTGTGATAGCTTCAAGGGTTGCCAGCACACACATTCAAGATAATGCCCTGGGCATTGCACATGACCTGGCAGTTGATGCAGGGAATCCTTTGCAGTTTATGCAGACCCTACCTCGCTCACCGGGTCATGCTTTGATGTGCATGTGCGTGCAGTCTATTGCTCCCACTACCTCAGGGTATTCTACTGTTTCGTGGAAGAGACGTATATTGCTGGTCAACGCCTCATGGGGGTTGAGGAAGTATATGTG